>NW_026279943.1:0-5896 GCF_023373465.1 Oncorhynchus keta | reverse complement strand
CTCGTGTCAAACACTTCCTCGTGTCAAACACTTCCTCGTGTCAAACACTTCCTCGTGTCAAACACTTCCTCGGTCACACACTCCGTGTCAAACACTTCCTCGTGTCAAACACTTCCTCGTGTCAAACACTTCCTCGTGTCAAACACTTCCTCGTGTCAAACACTTCCTCGTGTCACACACTTCCTCGTGTCAAACACATCCTCGTGTCAAACACTTCCTCGTGTCAAACACTTCCTGTCACACACTTCCGTGTCACACACTTCCTCGTGTCAAACACTTCCTCGTGTCAAACACTTCCTCGTGTCAAACACTTCCTCATGTCAAACACTTCCCATGTCAAACACTTCCTCATGTCAAACACTTCCTCATGTCAAACACTTCCATGTCAAACACTTCCTCGTGTCAAACACTTCCTCGTGTCAAACACTTCCTCGTGTCAAACACTTCCTCGTGTCAAACACTTCCTCGTGTCAAACACTCGTGTCAAACACTTCCTCGTGTCAACACTTCCTCGTGTCACACACTTCCTCATGTCAAACACTTCCTCATGTCAAACACTTCCTCATGTCAAACACTTCCTCGTGTCAAACACTTCCTCATGTCAAACACTTCCTCGTGTCAAACACCTCGTGTCAAACACTTCCTCATGTCAAACACTTCCTCATGTCTACTAGCTCCCTGTCCACTCAGTCTACTAGCTCCCTGTCCACTCAGTCTACTAGCTCCCTGTCCATTCAGTCTACTAGCTCCCTGTCCACTCAGTCTACTAGCTCCCTGTCCACTCAGTCTACTAGCTCCCTGTCCACTCAGTCTACTAGCTCCCTGTCCACTCAGTCTACTAGCTCCCTGTCCACTCAGTCTACTAGCTCCCTGTCCACTCAGTCTACTAGCTCCCTGTCCACTCAGTCTACTAGCTCCCTGTCCACTCAGTCTACTAGCTCCCTGTCCACTCAGTCTACTAGCTCCCTGTCCACTCAGTCTACTAGCTCCCTGTCCACTGTAGTCTACTAGCTCCCTGTCCACTCAGCCTTACTAGGTCCCTGTTCACCAGTCTACTAGCTCCCTGTCCACTCAGTCTACTAGCTCCCTGTCCACTCAGTCTGTCTTGTCAGACTTCCTGGTAGTTTGACATGAGAGAAAAATATATTAATTAATTAATATTATTGTTTTCATATATTATAGTGATGTTTAGTTACTCAACAGTTTATAACAGGAATCAGAATGACTGTTTAGGACCTTGAATGCAGTGTTGCTAAAAGTCAATCTGACTTGCCGAACTGTAGCTCCCTCTGGGAACATTTAGAGGGATTCCATTCTTTATATTTACCCCAATAAAAAGCAGCTGCTCATCATACCTGTAGAAAACACTGAAGAAGCTGTGCAGCAGACAGAACACCAGGAACTCTTTATACAACAGCTTGTAGATGCTTCCCTCCACCTGAAGAGCAGCTTGGAAACCCTCCAAACTTGGCATTGGCCACTTTCTAGAGTGTAGGAGACCGTCATCGTTATGTCGTTGTGGAGAACCTGTCAAATAGACAGGAAATTGCAGTTGTCCATTACACGTAGCTGCCATAATGTCAAATGTTAGATTTGTTTTCTCCGAGCATTTTTAAAGGCCATGTCCCCTCTTACCTGTAAAGACTGCTGAAACACCTGTATCCAGTCACTCTGTCCTGAGAAAGATCATCACTTCCCTCTCCTCTCGTTTGAAACTTCTACTGTGTGTGTCATCCTGTCAGAATTCATCATCATCATGTGAGATAAAGGATGCTGATCCTCCTGAGATTTATAGGCTGGGAAACCATGTGTAAAAGAAGTGGCCTGCCGACAAAACAAGTCAAGTTCACCTTTGGGCCCACGTGAGATAAAAATAGAGGAAGTACAAACGAGCATTAAAGAATGACTGGCCCCTTTAAAAAAAACTAAACAACGAATCCCTTTGAAAAACGGCCTGTGGCATCAATATGAGTCAGAAACATTTATTATCGTGTCAAAATTGACGACAAAGTGTAAATGGGATAATTTTGATCATAAAGTCAGTCTGGTCTAAAACAGAGTTTGGAACCTCAGTGAGTCACAATGAGTAAATTTAGATTATAATGTCAGAAAATCATGCCCCCCTTTCTCCAATCTCCAAGTGCAAATCATGCCCCTTTCTCCAATCTCCAAGTGCAAATCATGCCCCTTTCTCCAATCTCCAAGTGCAAATCATGCCCCTTTCTCCAATCTCCAAGTTCAAATCATGCCCCTTTCTCCAATCTCCAAGTGTAAATCATGGCCCCCTTTCTCCAAGTTCAAATCGCCCTCCTCACACTTCTCTTCCCTTCATTGAATGGGGCTCCGTTGTCATTTCATCATGGCTGTTTGAGACTGAAAACCCTATTCACCATGCCTCCAGCAGGATACACAGCCAACTATGGTTTGCATGCCTTGCTGAAGGACCCCACTGTGCAGAATAAGTGGTTGCTAGACCATAGCTAGACCATAGACGGATGGTTAGTGATCCGTTATGTATATTTTGATCATCATCAAAATATATGGTGATCAGGCTGGTTCCCATCAGGCTAGTTATACCCTGGACATTATATAGTGATCAGGCTGGTTCTACCCAGGCTGGGTTATACCCTGGACATTATATGGTGATCAGGCTGGTTCCCCACCAGGCTAGGTTATACCCTGGACATTATATAGTGATCAGGCTGGTTCCATGAGGCTAGGTTATACCCTGGACATTATATGGTGATCAGGCTGGTTCCCACCAGGCTAGGTTATACCCTGGACATTATATAGTGATCAGGCTGGTTCCCACCAGGCTAGGTTGCTATACCCTGGACATTATATGGTGATCAGGCTGGTTCCCACCAGGCTAGGTTATACCCTGGACATTATATGGTGATCAGGCTGGTTCCACCAGGCTAGGTTATACCCTGGACATTATATGGTGATCAGCCTGGTCCCACCAGGCTAGGTTATACCCCTGGACATTATATAGTGATCAGGCTGGTTCCACCAGGCTAGGTTATACCCTGGACATTATATGGTGATCAGGCTGGTTTCCACCAGGCTAGGTTATGCCCCTGGACATTATATGGTGATCAGGCTGGTTCCATGAGGCTAGGTTATACCCTGGACATTATATGGTGATCAGGCTGGTTCCACCAGGCTAGGTTATACCCTGGACATTATATAGTGATCAGGCTGGTTCCCACCAGGCTAGGTTATACCCTGGACATTATATGGTGAGCACAGTGATCAGGCTGGTTCCATGAGGCTAGGTTATACCCTGGACATTATATGGTGATCAGGCTGGTTCCACCAGAATAGGTTATACCCTGGACATTATATAGTGATCAGGCTGGTTCCCACCAGGCTAGGTTATACCCGGGACATTATATGGTGATCAGGCTGGTTCCCACCAGGCTAGGTTATACCCTGGACATTATATAGTGATCAGGCTGGTTCCACCAGGCCAGGTTATACCCTGGACATTATATGGTGATCAGGCTGGTTCTACACCAGGCTAGGTTATACCCTGGACATTATATGGTATCAGCCTGGTCCCACCAGGCTAGGTTATACCCTGGACATTATATGGTGATCAGGCTGGTTCCACCAGGCTAGGTTATACCCTGGACATTATATGGTGATCAGGCTGGTCCCACCAGGTTGGTTATACCCTGGACATTATATAGTGACTCAGGCTGGTTCCACCCAGGCTAGGTTATACCTGGACATTATATGGTGATCAGGCTGGTTCCCACCAGGCTAGGTTATACCCTGGACATTATATAGTGATCAGGCTGGTTCCTGGGCTAGGTTATACCCTGGACATTATATGGTGATCCAGGCTGGTTCCACCAGGCTAGGGGATATACCCTGGACATTATATGGTGATCAGGCTGGTTCCACCAGGCTAGGATATACCCCTGGACATTATATAGTGAACACAGTGATCAGGGTGGTTCTCACCTCAGGCTGGGTTATACCCTGGACATTATATGGTGATCAGGCTGGTTCCCAACCGGCTAGGTTATACCCTGGACATTATATAGTGATCAGCCTGGTCCCCACCAGGCTAGGTTATACCCTGGACATTATATGGTGATCAGGCTGGTTCCGCCAGGCTAGGTTATACCCTGGACATGATATGGTGATCAGGCTGGTTCCCACCAGGCTAGGTTACACCCTGGACATTATATGGTGATCAGGCTGGTTCCCACCAGGCTGGTTATACCCTGGACATTATATGGTGATCAGGCTGGTTCCACCAGGCTAGGTTATACCCTGGACATTATATGGTGATCAGGCTGGTTCCCACCAGGCTAGGTTATACCCTGGACACATATGGTGATCAGCCTGGTCCCACCAGGCTAGGTTATACCCTGGACATTATATAGTGATCAGGCTGGTTCATGAGGCTAGGGTTATACCCTGGACATTATATGGTGATCAGGCTGGTTCCACCAGGCTAGGTTATACCCTGGACATTATATGGTGATCAGACTGGTTATACCAGGCTAGGTTATACCCTGGACATTATATAGTGATCAGTCTGGTTCTTACCAGGCTAGGCTTATACCCTGGACATTATATTAGTGATCAGCCTGGTCCCCACCAGGCCAGGTTATACCCTGGACATTATATGGTGATCAGGCTGGTTTTCCACCAGGCTAGGTTATACCCTGGACATTATATGGTGATCAGGCTGGTTCCACCAGGCTAGGTTACCCTGGACATTATATGGTGATCAGGCTGGTTCCATGAGGCTAGGTTATACCCCTGGACATTATATGGTGATCCAGGCTGGTTCCACCAGGCTAGGTTATACCCTGGACATTATATGGTGATCAGGCTGGTTCTACCAGGCTAGGTTATACCCTGGACATTATATAGTGATCAGGCTGGTTTCCCACCAGGCTAGGTTATACCCTGGACATTATATGGTGATCAGGCTGGTTCCCCAGGCTAGGTTATACCCTGGACATTATATGGTGATCAGGCTGGTCCCACCAGGCCAGGCTATACCCTGGACATTATATAGTGATCAGGCTGGTCCCACCAGGCTAGGTTATACCCTGGACATTATATGGTGATCACGCTGGTTCCCACCAGGCTAGGTTATACCCTGGACATTATATGATGATCAGGCCTGGTTCCACCAGGCTGGGTTATACCCTGGACATTATATGCAGGATCAGGCTGGTTCTAACAGGCTAGGTTATATCCTGTTATATAGTGATCCTGGACATTATTATATGTGATCAGGGCTGGTTCCATGAGGCTAGGTTATACCCTGGACATTATATGGTGATCAGGCTGGTTCCACCAGGCTAGGTTATACCTGGACATTATATGGTGATCAGGCTGGTTCCCACCAGGCTGGGTTATACCCTGACATTATATGGTGATCAGGCTGGTCCCACCAGGGGCTAGGTTATACCCTGGACATTATATGGTGATCAGGCTGGTTCCCACCAGGCTCGTTATACACCCCTGGACATTATGGTGATCAGGCTGGTTCCATGGGGCTAGGTTATACCCTGGACATTATATAGTGATCAGGCTGGTTCCTTGGGCTAGGTTATACCCTGGACATTATGGTGATCAGGCTGGTTCTACCAGAATAGGTTATACCCCTGGACATTATATAGTGATCAGGCTGGTTCCCATCAGGCTAGGTTATACCCTGGACATTATATGGTGATCAGGCTGGTTCTACCAGAATAGGTTATACCCTGGACATTATATAGTGATCAGGCTGGTTCCATGGGGCACAGGTTATACCCCCTGGACATTATATAGTGATCAGGCTGGTTCCCAACAGGCTAGGTTATACCCTGGACATTATATGGTGATCAGGCTGGTTCTACCAGAATAGGTTATACCCTGGACA
>NW_026279942.1:0-10039 GCF_023373465.1 Oncorhynchus keta | reverse complement strand
ACCGGCGAAAACCAAACAAGGGGCCGGGAGTATGGGAGTGGGATCAATGGGCCGCTCCACTGTGTCATACAGCCGGGACAGTGCGTCTGCCTTAACGTCCTGGGAGCCTAGTCTGTAAGAGAGGGTAAACACAAAACAGCTGTCCATTGTGTAGGTGGCAGGGAAGTCAGGGGCAGGAGAATCGAACTTGGTATAAATGAAGTAGTTTAATAGCTTTTAACAAAACTCCAAAACCAATACATAATACACAATCATACCAAAAAATAAACAATCTCTGACAAGGACATGAGGGGAAACAGAGGGTTAAATACACAACATGTAATGAATGGGATTGAAACCAGGTGTGTAGGAAGACAAGACAAAACCAATGGAAAATGAAAAATGGATCAATGATGGCTAGAAGACTGTTGACGTCGAGCACCGCCTGAACAAGGAGAGGCATCGACTTCAGCAGAAGTCGTGACTTATATTTACAACACATCCACACCGATTGGTCATACATGATGACTTCTTAGACAATGTACAAATGTACAGTATGATAAAAAGTAAAACGCAACATTAAGTGAAGGTGAAACATGCGTTTATGATGCAATTGCAGTATAGGTACTAAGTACTGAACATACTGTACAATATAAGTGACGTGTGAACATTGTACATTGGAATGAAATTTAACACACATTAGTTAGATTGACAAACCAAAACTACAGTAAGGGATTGTGCTAAAACTTGCCTTCCCTGAAGAATTGGAATACAATGCCTGACACAATATAAAACTAGTCATAATCATGCTGGTAATTTATGTCTGTGTATGTATTTATTCATTGATCTGTACATTGAGCTATGAACCCTCTTGACTCTCACACTTTTACATTATCCACTGAATATTATTAGCAAATCATTTACAAATATATATCCTTATGTTTCAGTACCTATGTTTACTGTACTGAGTACCATGTGTTGGCCGGTACTCAATAATCTCATCCTGAATATGTTAAACATCTCCTCTCAGGCTCAGCCTGATCCTACTCACTGATGCCACACATATTGATTCTTCTTCTATTCTGATCGATTCATTAACTGTAGACATACATCATTGATCCCATACAGTGATCCAACACAATGTCACAGACTGTACGAGGGTTGCATAAACTAGGGATGCAGAAATCTGGCAACTTTCCCAAAAGTCCAAGGTTTTATAGAAATCCTAGTTGGAGGATTTTGGATTTCTTACTTATTACTTCCTGATTCAGGGAATCTTTCAACCGGATTTTCTGGAAAACCAGGGGATTTGGGGAAAGTTACTGGATGTTTGCAACCCTATCCTGTACAGGGGTCCGTACATTGATTCAATACACTGTTCCTGCCTGTACACTGTTCAAATTCAGTAATGAAATACATAGTTCTTCCTATACATTGGTCCATAGATTGTCCTCATGCACCGTTCTTGTACACTGATCTCATACCTTCTTCCACTGGCCACACCAGGTCTCCCTCGGTAAAGAGATCTTGTTCAATAAAGGTTCGACAAAACAAAAATGGTCATGCAACAGGCCTGTACGGGTTACTTTCTTGGTGCGCACCCTCAGTCTCCTGGGGGCAAGGGGGCCACGCTGGGGGTCAAGGGGGCCACGCTGGGGGCAAGGGGGCCACGCTGGGGTCAAGGGAGCCACGCTGGGGGCAAGGGAGCCACGCTGGTGGCCATGTGCCTGAGGATCTTGAAAAAGACCATGCAGATGATGAGAAGCGGCAGAGCGAAAGCCAAGACAAACTGGTAGAGAGTGAACCAGTTGGTAGACGGATCGGGAAGTAGCAGGGCACAGCCCACCAGGCCCGTGTACATCCACACCGGGATGATGGTCAGCAACGACAGCGTCCATACTAGAACGATAACCACGGTTGCCACGCACGGTGTCCGAACGTAGTTGAAGCGGATGGGGTGGACCGTGGCCAGGTAGCGGTCCAGAGTCATGACCGTGAGGATGTAGGTGCTCACGATCTGGCTGTTGGAGTCCAGGGCGGTGATGACTGTGCACATAGTGGCGCCGAAGCACCACAAGCCATTGCACATCAATTGGTGGATGAGGAAGGGCATACCGACGAGGAAGAGGAGGTCGACGATGGACAGATTGAAGATGGCGGGGACGGTCTGCTTGGCGCAGCACTTGGTCTTCTTCAGGATGGTGTAGATGACCATGCAGTTACCCATAATGCCCAGGAAACAGATGATACCGAATATGGTGGGCAAGATGACGTTGTTGTAGTAGGCATCATGACTCCCACCGACACCTACACAAGAGCAGCAGAAGAGAATGTTATTAAAATACCAGTATGATGTGTCATTTATCCATAAACCAGAACTGTCAAGCATCAATTTACATAGCCTGGTTGCCGCGACCCAGGTGGTACACTCTTACATGCTGACCACACCGCATGCTTGAGAGTTGCAAAATAAATGTACACATACATGTTATTAAATCATTGCACCCACACTGCTCGCACCCGTCAATGAGCATCTGTGCTAGGCGTTAAAATAGAACTTGGTTCTGACGCTTGGCATTGTGCATGATGATATTAGGCTTGTGTGCGGCTCCTCGGCCATGGAAACCCATTTCATGAAGCTCCCGAGGAACAGAGCTGACGTTGCTTCCAAAGGCAGTTTGGAACTCGGTAGTGAGTGTTGCAACCAAGGACAGACGATTTTTATGCGCTACGATCTTCAGTACTCAGCGGTCCTGTTCTGTGAGCTTGTGTGGCCTACCACTTTGCGGCTGGGCCATTGTTGCTCCTAGACATTTCCATTTCACAATAACAGCACTTACAGTTGAGCAGCTCTAGCAGGGCAGAAAGGTGGCATTCTATGACAGTGCCACGTTGAAAGTCATTGAGCTCTTCAATAAAGGCCATTCTACAGCCAATGTTTGTCTTTGGAGATTGCATGGCTGTGTGGTCGATTTTATACACCTGTCAGCAACAGGTGTGGCTGAAATAGACAAATCCACTAATTTGTAGTGGTGTCAACATACTTTTGGCCATGTAGTGTATAAAGCGATCTGTGCATTTGAACAAATGCATAAATACACCAATTTCAGGTTTCCGTGTAAAAATTGAATGACCACTGCTGCATCGCCTGCCACTGTTTTGAACAGATTAGATTATACTATAATAAACAAAAATATAAACGCAACATGCAATGTGTCGTTCCCATCTTTCACGAGCTGAAGTAAAAGATCCCTGAAATTTTCCATACGCACAAAAAAAACGTATTTCTCTCAAATTTTGTGCACAAATATGTTTACATCCCTGTTAGTGAGCATTTCTACTTTGCCAATATAATTAATCCACCTGACAGGTGTGGCATATCAATAAGATGATTAAACAGCATGATTATTACACAGGTGATGAGGAGTATTTCTGTCTGACTAGCAATGGGTCCCTGAGGAACTCCAGGGTTCCTTGAGTCACTACTAATTCTAAGAGTGTACAGAGCCAGGAAGAGCTGTGTCTCACTGGTCTACACGGGAGGAAGCATTGATTTGTTCTCTTAAATATAAACTTTTTCCCTGGGGGTGGGGGGTTGAGACCTAGCTTTATACAGTGTATTCACACCTAGAGCTGTGGCGGTCACAACATTTTCGTCAGCCGGTGATTGTTCAGCAAATAACTGTTGATGTCACGGTAATTGACTAACAAAGACATTTAACATCTCCAGGCTTTGGAACATCAACATTTTAAAAAGTCTAAGAAATCCCTGTAATACAGACTAAAGCTTCACAATAAATCCATGACTTATTTTAGACAGGTCTAAAGAAATATGATATGAAGAAAATGTAGTCTATTTCAGAAGAACACAAAGAACACAAAAACACTTATGTTCGGTCCTGATCTGTCCATGCCAAATGGCTGTGGGCTACACTAGTACATTTAGCAGACAAGATTTGCTTAGAATTCCGTGGCATTATTTTATATTATTTTATAATATTAAGAATACAATTGAACAAAGCTGAATAAAATAGAAAGGATATTTTCTCCAAACTATTTGTGGGAGTGCGCACATGCGGCTATTCTGTGCTGAGCGGTTAACTAAGAAATAGGTCCTCCTATATGCTTCATTTAGAGTTATTGATGTAACTTTAGTTGTTCTACAAACGTTGGGCTATATGTTTAGATTTTTTATACATTGTAAGGCTGCATGATGCGACTAATGATTTGATGATTTTAAAAAAAAAAGTCGCTTGAAAGGCATGAGCTCTGCTTTATTTTTTTGCGCAGGCTGTTCACACTTCACCAGTCTCTCATTCACAATTTGACAAGCACTTGGTAATGCCTCATATTTCCCAGCGGCATCCCCTCTATGCACTTAAATAGTGAATGGAGGACGCTTTTCCTGTGGTTCATATTCATGCCAGCCAGGTCGGCTATACTCCTGTTGTAAAGATAAGTGCTGTGATTAATATTAGGAAAGTTCAGAAATAAATATAGTAGGCCTATAGAATGCTGATCAATCAATCAAATGTATTTATAAATCCTTTTTACATCAGCCGATGTCACAAAGTGCTGTACAGAAACCCAGCCTGGTCGGAGCCTCCTCTTTTTAATAAAGGCCATCACTTTGTTTACTCCCCCAATTGCATAGCCTATAGAAATGTTGCGCAACATGAGCTCTCATGAAGTGTTTGATTAGATTTTTGAAAAACATTTGCATTTATGTCAGAGTGATTAGAGGGACAATAGACTGCTGAGTACCAGGCAGTTAGCAAGTTTGGTAGGTCACTAATGACCATCAGCAGAGTCAGAGCTTGGAGAAGCCTAATTACGTGACTAAACACTCATGTGGAATGTGACTGTCTCCATGACTCGTGACCGCCAGTGTGGCAGTAATACGGTCACCAGAACAGCCCTATTCACACCGTTGACTTTTTACATATTTTGTTGTGTTACAGTCTGAATTTAAAAGGATAAAATTGAGATTTTTGTCACTGGCCTACACACAATACCCCATGATGTCAAAGAATTATGTTATGGAATTATGTTTTTAGAAATGTTTACTAGTTCATGAAAAATGAAAAGCTGAAATGTCTTGAGTCAATAAGTATTCAACCCCTTTTAACGGCAAGCCTAAATAAGTGCAGGAATATAAATGCGCTTAACAATTCACATAATAAGTTGCACTCTGTGTGTAATAATAGTGTTTACATGATTTTTTGAATGACTACCTCATCTCCATACCCCACACATAAATTTATCTGTGAGGTCCCTCAGTGAAATTATCTGTAAGGTCCTCAATCGAGCAGTGAATTTCAAACATATTCAACCACAAAAACCAGGAGGTTTTCCAATGCCTCGCAAAGAATGGCAGCTATTGGATATCCCTTTGAGCATGGTGAAGTTATTAAATACACTTTGGATGGTCACTACAAAGATACAGGTGTCCTTCCTAACTCGGTTGCCAGAGGAAGAAAACAGCTCAGGGATTTCACCATGAGGCCAATGGTGACTTTAAAACAGTTACAGAGTTTATTGGCTGCGATAGGAGAAAACTGGATCAACATTGTAGTTACTCCACAATACTATCCTAATTGACAGACTGAAAAGAAAGAAGCCTGTACAGAATAAAAAAATATTCAAAAACATGCATCCTGTTTGCAACAAGACACTAAAGTAATACTGCAAAAAAATGTGGCTTGTCTTGAATACAAAGTGTTATGTTTGGGGCAATTCTAATACTAGAGATTACTGAGTACCGCTCTCCATATTTCCAAGCATAGTGGTGGCTGCATCATGTTATGGGTATGCTTGTAATCGTTATGGGATGGGGAGTTTTTCAGGATAAAAAAAAACGAATTGCTAAGAACAGGCTAAATCCTAGAGGAAAACCTGGTTCAGTCTGCTTTCCACCAGCCACTGGGAGATGAACCAACCTTTCAGCAGGACAATAACCTAAAACACAAAGCCAAATCTACACTGGAGTTGCTACCAAGAACACAGTAAATGTTCATGAGGGGCCGAGTTACAGTTTTGACTTTAAATCTGCTTGAAAATCTATGGCAACACCTGAAAATGGTTGTCTAGCAATGATCAACAACCAGACAGAGCTTGAAGAATTTTGAAAAGAATAATGAGCAAATCTTACACAATCCAGGTGTGGAAGGCTCTTAGAGACTTTCCCAGAAAGACTCACATCTGTAATTGCTGCCAAGGGTGATTCTAATATGTATTGACTCAGGGGTTGAATACTTCTGTTTTTCTTCCACTTTTACATAACAGAGTCAAGTGTTTTGAATACTTTCTGAAGGCACTGTGTTGCTATACCACATTCATGTCAGCTCGCGGGATCAGGGGTCTTGTTGAGGTCTCTCACTGTTTGGATTTGAAAACAGCCCCCTCAGCCCCCAATTTACTAACAGCAGAGGAACATTGTAATAAATCATGATATACAGTATAGTAGACTAAGGCAATCCATAAACCAAACCTGTGAAGATCTTTCAGTGCCCAGTAATATATATTTCAGTGCCCTTGGTATGTGCTATATACAGTATCTTTGACAAAAAAAACAATAATATAGTTGCTAACAGTTCACAGGAATTTTCATTGCTCTTTTGAGATTAAGGTAGAGTATGAGCCATTCTGACGAAAAACAAGTCACTCAAAAAGGAAAAGGTTGACACTAGCTGTGCCTTCAGGAAGCTACTAGACAGATTTTCATTTCCCTCTGAATAACAAGTTTTACAGAGCAGTGAAGGAAACCAACCATATAACGTCTTCAAGGAAAAACAAATGAAATCAAAATGAAGATGACTGTAGCTTTCATTATAGCCGACATTATGTGTACCATAATAAGATAATGTGAAATCATTGTGGGCTATGAGTCATTTTAAAAACCCGCAAACATTTCCGCCAGTGCAGTGACCATTACACATTTCTACAATCTGGTTATTTAATTGCTATACTGAATAGCTTACTGTAAAAATACTTTAAATCATGATAAATGCTTACCTGTTGAAGCTTCAGGTGAGTTCACTGCAACCGGTTGTCAGGATTTGGCCAGGGTTGTTCCAGTTTTTGGTCACTAGATGCCCCCATTGTGCCTTTTGACCTTTTTGTTTTCCCTTGATCCCCATTATTATTTGCACCTGTGCCTCGTTTCCCCTGATTGTATTTAAACCCTTTGTTTGCCTCAGTTCTGTGCTCTGTGTTTGTATGTTAGCACTCAGCCCTAGTACTCTGTGTACTCTTGTTGATCCCGGTGGACTCTCTTGTGGAATTCTGTTTTTGTTCTTGTTTGTTTTTGAGTATCTTTTGAGGCTTTTTGTGCTATACCTTCCAACTTGTGGATTTACCTTTTGTCTTGGAGGATTACCTTTGTTCTTATGGAATTCCTTTTGAGGTTGTGGAGTTACATGTTTTCCTGAAGAACTTCACTTTTTACTTCATTAAATACACCGTCTCAAGTACTGCTGTGTCTGCCTCATTTTCTGGGTTCTGCCGACTATTCGTGGCTCAGTTGGTTAAGTGACTGTTTCTCACTCCGGAGACCCGGGTTCGTAACCGGGTCCTGACACCCGGTGAGGTGTTATCAAGACCGACACATTACAGAAATCCATTGATAACTTCTGATGTAACCTCAATAAAATCTGGGTAAAGAAAAAAGCGTGTTAATGCTCAGGGAATTCTCGAGCAGTTAATAATGCAACTGTCTTGCTGTTTTTTCTAGTAGTATTAAATACACTGCTCAAAACACTAAAATAACACATCCTAGATCTGAATGAATGAAATATTCTTATTAAATACTTTTTTCTTTACATACTTGAATGTGCTGACAACAATCACACAAAAATAATCAATGAAAATCAAATGTATCAACCCATGGAGGTCTGGATTTGGAGTCACGCTCAAAATCAAAGTGGAAAACCATACTACAGGCTGATCCAACTTTGATGTAATGTCCTTAAAACAAGTCAAAATTAGGCTCAGTGGTGTGTGTGGCCTCCACGTGCCTGTATGACCTCCCTACAACGCCTGGGCATGCTCCTGATGAGGTGGCGGATGGTCTCTGAGGGATCTCCTCCCAGACCTGGACTAAAGCATCCGAGAACTCCTGGACAGTCTGTGGTGCAACGTGGCGTTGGTGGATGGAGCGAGACATGATGTCCCAGATGTGCTCAATTGGATTCAGGTCTTGGGAACAGGCGGGCCAGTCCATAGCATCAATGCCTTCCTCTTGCAGGAACTGCTGACACACTCCAGCCACATAAGGTCTAGCACTGTCTTGCATTAGGAGGAACCCAGGGCCAACCGTACCAGCATATGGTCTCACAAGGGGTCTGAGGATCTCATCTCGGTACCTAATGGCAGTCAGGCTACCTCTGGCGAGCACATGGAGGGCTGTGCGGCCCCCAAAGAAATGCTACCCCACACCATGACTGACCCACCGCCAAACCGTTCATGCTGGAGGATGTTGCAGGCAGCAGAACGTTCTCCACGGCGTCTCCAGACTGTCACGTCTGTCACATGTGCTCAGTGTGAACCTGCTTTCATCTGTGAAGAGCACAGGGCGCCAGTGGCGAATTTGCCAATCTTGGTGTTCTCTGGCAAATGCCAAATGTCCTGCACGGTGTTGGGCTGTAAGCACAACCCCCCACCTGTGGACTTCGGGTCCTTATACCACCCTCATGGAGTCTGTTTCTGACCGTTTGAGAAGACACATGCACATTTGTGGCCAGCTGGAGGTAATATTGCAGGGCTCTGGCAGTGCTCCTCCTGCTCCTCCTTGCACAAAGGCGGAGGTAGCGATCCTGCTGCTGGGTTGTTGCCCTCCTACGGCCTCCTCCACGTCTCCTGATGTACTGGCCTGTCTCCTGGTAGCGCCTCCATGGTCTGGACACTACGCTGACAGACACAGCAAACCTTCTTGCCACAGCTCGCATTGATGTACCATCCTGGATGAGCTGCACTACCTGAGCCACTTGTGTGGGTTGTAAGACTCCGTCTCATGCTACCACTAGGTGAAAGCACCGCCAAACATTCAAAAGTGACCAAAACATCAGCCAGGAAGCATAGGAACTGAGAAGTGGTCTGTGGTCACCACCTGCAGAACCACTCCTTTATTGGGGGTGTCTTGCTAATTGCCTATAATTTCCACTTGTTATCTATTCCATTTGCACAACAGCATGTGAAATGTATTGTCAATCAGTGTTGCTTCCTAAGTGGACAGTTTGATTTCACAGAAGTGTGATTGACTTGGAGTTACATTGTGTTGTTTCAACGCCACGTTGCACCACAGACTGTCTAGGAGTTGGCGGATGCTTTAGTCCAGGTCTGGGAGGAGATCCCTCAGGAGACCATCCACCACCTCATCAGGAGCATGCCCAGGCGTTGTAGGGAGGTCATACAGGCACGTGGAGGCCACACACTACTGAGCCTCATTTTGAGTTGTTTTAAGGACATTACATCAAAGTTGGATCAGCCTGTAGTGTGGTTTTCCACTTTAATTTTGAGTGTGACTCCAAATCCAGAGCTCCATGGGTTGATAAATTTGATTTCCATTGATAATTTTTGTGTGATTTTGTTGTCAGCACATTCAATTATGTAAAGAAAAAAGTATTCAATAAGAATATTTAATTCATTCAGACCTAGGATGTGTTATTTTAGTGTTCCCTTTATTTTTTTGAGCAGTGTATATCTGTTCCGTTTATTATAAGTACGCTTCGGAGTCTTCAGTAGAAGAACCCAGCATCTTAGGATGCAACATAGAAATCACCTGACCATAAATATTAGACACGGTAAAAACATTTGTTTGGAGAATATATCATTTTATTTGACATTCTGGGAGAAGGTAACTCCCCTCCCCTTGCAGATTACAGATCCATAAATGTAATAAAATCCAAAAATAAAATAATAACACGCATTTGTTACATTACAGACTTATTCTAAAATCGATTAAATAAGTACATACAATACCCCATAACGACAAAGCAAAAACACGTTTTTAGAATTTTAGCAAATGTATAAAAATAAAAAACAGAAATACCTTACATACATA
>NW_026279941.1:0-14110 GCF_023373465.1 Oncorhynchus keta | reverse complement strand
CCTAGAGTTCCGAAACTTTAGAAACCTGTTCTAGACCTCGGGTCGATAGTGCGTGGTGAGTTAGGTGGCTCTAGAAGGTTCTCGGACCGAGAAATAGCCTCGTACATTTGCAATGATTTCAATTCATTTTGACCATTACGAAAATGGCGACATTTAGAAAAGTCTCAGAGACACAAGACTAGGTGCATTGGAACCGGCTCGGCCCATAGAGACGGACCCCAACGTTTCGGTCCGATAGCTCATTCAAGGACCCCATAGCAAGGCATGGAAAAAGTGGATTTTCAGCACCAATTAGGGTTTTACTCGGGCACCGAAGGACCTATCGAGCCGAAACTCGATTCGGGGTCGCCTCACATAGGCCTTCACATAATGTCTGACCTGGACCCGCAGCTAGAACGTAACTATGTGTTTTACGTTTTTATTATGTTTTAAACTAAAGGCGCTGTGAATTATGGGCCTGCTCTGACATATATGATAGTTGGCTTCTAAATGAGTTGGAAAAAGTGGGTTTGGTGTCAATTGGTATCAGTTTGGTGTCAAAATGACATCTAATTGACTGATGGACACTGACTTGCTAGTTGACTTTTGTACATTAGCAATATGTTTAAACGGAGAGGGACCATCACCAAAAGTGACATTCTGAAATCAACCCTAACGAGCCATGGAGATGAACCAGAATCACTGCCCAGCTATCCCGAGTTCATCGGGCCAGTCAATTTCACATTCCTGCAGGATTTTATAGCATGACAAATTCGTGATGGTACCTGCCCATTGAACCATATTGCAAATGCACAGTGACTTTGCAAAAGTGAGAAAACATAAACAAATGGACATGATGAAATCAACACAACGAGTGATGGAAATGTACAACTATCACTGCTCAGCCATCCTGTGTTCATCAGACCAGTCAATTTTGCATTTTTGAGCATGTCAAATTTCATATGGTAAATGCACATTGAAACATATTGCAAATGCGCGCGCACTTGCAATATGATTCTATAGTGTAAAAACATCACCTAATGGACATGATGAAATCAACACAACGAGTGATGGAAATGTACAACTATCACTGCTCGGCCATCCTGTGTCCATCAGACCAGTCAATTTTGCATTTTTGAGCATGTCAAATTTCATATGGTAAATGCACATTGAAACATATTGCAAATGCGCACTTGCAATATGATTCTATAGTGAAAAACATCACCTAATGGACATGATGAAATCAACACAACGAGTGATGGAAATGTACAACTATCACTGCTCGGCCATCCTGTGTCCATCAGACCAGTCAATTTTGCATTTTTGAGCATGTCAAATTTCATATGGTAAATGCACATTGAAACATATTGCAAATGCGCGCGCACTTGCAATATGATTCTATAGTGTAAAAACATCACCTAATGGACATGATGAAATCAACACAACGAGTGATGGAAATGTACAACTATCACTGCTCGGCCATCCTGTGTCCATCAGACCAGTCAATTTTGCATTTTTGAGCATGTCAAATTTCATATGGTAAATGCACATTGAAACATATTGCAAATGCGCGCGCACTTGCAATATGATTCTATAGTGAAAAAACATCACCTAATGGACATGATGAAATCAACACAACGAGTGATGGAAATGTACAACTATCACTGCTCGGCCATCCTGTGTCCATCAGACCAGTCAATTTTGCATTTTTGAGCATGTCAAATTTCATATGGTAAATGCACATTGAAACATATTGCAAATGCGCGCGCACTTGCAATATGATTCTATAGTGTAAAAAACATCACCTAATGGACATGATGAAATCAACACAACAGTGATGGAAATGTACAACTATCACTGCTCGGCCATCCTGTGTCCATCAGACCAGTCAATTTTGCATTTTTGAGCATGTCAAATTTCATATGGTAAATGCACATTGAAACATATTGCAAATGCGCGCGCACTTGCAATATGATTCTATAGTGTAAAAACATCACCTAATGGACATGATGAAATCAACACAACGAGTGATGGAAATGTACAACTATGACTGCTCGGCCATCCTGTGTTCCCATAGCGGGCATTAATATCAGAATGACCGGTAAATGCATTCACAACCATATTTTCATTTTTTGGGTTACCAGGTGCCTATTTTCAATCACCAGTTGCACAACATGATATCCATCAGAATATTTTAAACAGTCCATAAAGCACTCAGGACTGCCCCCATAGATAGAGGGCCGTAGTAGGGTACTCCCATAGCGGGCATGGATAATAGGAGTCCCGGTAAATGCATTTACAACCATATTTTAATTTTTGGGTTACCAGTTGCACAACAATGCACGTGCATTTGCAATATGATTCTATAGTGAAAAAACATCACCTAATGGACATGATGAAATCAACACAACAAGTGATGGAAATGTACAACTATCACTGCTCGGCCATCCTGTGTTCATCAGACCAGTCAATTTCACATTCCTGCAGGATTTTTATAGCATGACAAATTCGTGATGGTACCTGCCCATTGAACCATATTGCAAATGCACAGTGACTTTGCAAAAGTGAGAAAACATAAACAAATGGACATGATGAAATCAACACAACAGGTGATGGAAATGTACAACTATCACTGCTCAGCCATCCTGTGTTCATCAGACCAGTCAATTTTGCATTTTTGAGCATGTCAAATTTCATATGGTAAATGCACATTGAAACATATTGCAAATGCGCGTGCACTTGCAATATGATTCTATAGTGAAAAACATCACCTAATGGACATGATGAAATCAACACAACGAGTGATGGAAATGTACAACTATCACTGCTCGGCCATCCTGTGTCCATCAGACCAGTCAATTTTGCATTTTTGAGCATTTCAAATTTCATATGGTAAATGCACATTGAAACATATTGCAAATGCGCGCGCACTTGCAATATGATTCTATAGTGTAAAAACATCACCTAATGGACATGATGAAATCAACACAACGAGTGATGGAAATGTACAACTATCACTGCTCGGCCATCCTGTGTTCCCATAGCGGGCATTAATATCAGAATGACCGGTAAATGCATTCACAACCATATTTTCATTTTTGGGTTACCAGGTGCCTATTTTCAATCACCAGTTGCACAACATGCGTATCCATCAGAATATTTTAAACAGTCCATAAAGCACTCAGGACTGCCCCCATAGATAGAGGGCCGTAGTAGGGTACTCCCATAGCGGGCATGGATAATAGGAGTCCCGGTAAATGCATTTACAACCATATTTTAATTTTTGGGTTACCAGTTGCACAACAATGCACGTGCATTTGCAATATGATTCTATAGTGAAAAAACATCACCTAATGGACATGATGAAATCAACACAACAAGTGATGGAAATGTACAACTATCACTGCTCGGCCATCCTGTGTTCATCAGACCAGTCAATTTCACATTCCTGCAGGATTTTTATAGCATGACAAATTCGTGATGGTACCTGCCCATTGAACCATATTGCAAATGCACAGTGACTTTGCAAAAGTGAGAAAACATAAACAAATGGACATGATGAAATCAACACAACAGGTGATGGAAATGTACAACTGTCACTGCTCAGCCATCCTGTGTTCATCAGACCAGTCAATTTTGCATTTTTGAGCATGTCAAATTTCATATGGTAAATGCACATTGAAACATATTGCAAATGCGCGTGCACTTGCAATATGATTCTATAGTGAAAAACATCACCTAATGGACATGATTAAATCAACACAACGAGTGATGGAAATGTACAACTATCACTGCTCGGCCATCCTGTGTCCATCAGACCAGTCAATTTTGCATTTTTGAGCATGTCAAATTTCATATGGTAAATGCACATTGAAACATATTGCAAATGCGCGCGCACTTGCAATATGATTCTATAGTGTAAAAACATCACCTAATGGACATGATGAAATCAACACAACGAGTGATGGAAATGTACAACTATCACTGCCCGGCCATCCTGTGTTCCCATAGCGAGCATTAATATCAGAATGACCGGTAAATGCATTTACAACCATATTTTTATTTTTGGGTTACCAGTTGCACAACAATGCACGTGCATTTGCAAAATGATTCTATAGTGTAAAAACATCACCTAACGGAGATGATGAAATCAACACAACGAGTGATGGAAATGTACAACTATCACTGCTCGGCCATCCTGTGTTCATCAGACCAGTCAATTTTGCATTTTTGAGCAAGGTCAAATTTCATATGGTAAATGCACATTGAAACATATTGCAAATGCACGTGCACTTGCAATATGATTATATAGTGAAAAAACATCACAAAATGGACATGATGAAGTCAACACAACGAGTGATGGAAAGGAACAACTATCACTGCCCGGCCATCCCGAGTTCATCAGGCCAGTCAATTTTGCATTTCTGCAGGATTTTGAGCATGTCAAATTTCTTACGTCATTTGGCCCACAAAAAATCCTTATGCACAATTTAAAAAAATATATAAAAAAATATGATAATAAAATTGGACAAAAGTATATTCATACAGTTCTTACACATGTGTAATTGACAAAAAATTGAAAGAATTTCAAAAACGGTCCAGAAAGCACTTTTTTAAGGGTGTGTGAAGTTTTTTACAAAATTTTGACATTTTTGACTTTTGACTTTTGACTTCCTATGAAATCATATTGGAATTGGACAAAACATATTCCTTATGCGCATGTAAAAAAAAAAAAAAAAAAAATTATGATAATAAAATTGGACAAAAGTATATTCATACAGTTCTTACACATGTGTAATTGACAAAAAATCGAAAGAATTTCGAAAAACGGTCCAGAAAGCACTTTTTTATGGGTGTGTGAAGTTTTTTACAAAATTTTGACATTTTTGACTTTTGACTTTTGACTTCCTATGAAATCATATTGGAATTGGACAAAACATATTCCTTATGCGCATATAATTTTTAAAAAAAAAATTATGATAATAAAATTGGACAAAAGTATATTCATACAGTTCTTACACATGTGTAATTGACAAAAAAATCGAAAGAATTTCGAAAAACGGTCCAGAAAGCACTTTTTTATGGGTGTGTGAAGTTTTTTACAAAATTTTGACATTTTTGACTTTTGACTTTTGACTTCCTATGAAATCATATTGGAATTGGACAAAACATATTCCTTATGCGCATATAAAAAAAATTAAAAAAATTATGATAATAAAATTGGACAAAAGTATATTCATACAGTTCTTACACATGTGTAATTGACAAAAAAATCGAAAGAATTTCGAAAAACGGTCCAGAAAGCACTTTTTAAGGGGTGATAAGTTTTTGAAAAAAGTTCATTTTTTCAAAATTTTACTTTTGGACATTAATTTGGGTTACATCTCCAATATGAAAAACCCCGGTGGAGCGCATTTGCCCCCTGTTGAATTTTTAAAGTGTTACAACTGGCAATTACCATATGGCATTTGCAATACACTTTGGATGAATCAACGCCGAATTGGGTGGTATTGGCCAATGTGTATATGGTTTGTCCGATGCCAATGACATGCCATTCATTTTTGTCCAATACAGGGGGGTATTCCCTTACAAGCACTAAACTTCGGTACAACATACTAAATATAATCACGTCCCAAGCCCACCCCAACGAATACTAAATGAAACAGCCCATGGCAGACCACCTGGCCAGATGTGGTCGTCTGGGAATTGCACACATGGCGTCCAAGTCCAAGTCCAAGTCTATCGACTTTCCCCTTGTATACTGTGTACTCTACTTTGAGCAGTGACATACAACCCCACAACAGTGACGCCCAACTCTCCGCAGCACAAATAATCTCCCATAGTCAACCCCTTAAACAACTCCCAAGATGCTGCCAGACCCCCGGTGTATAATCCTTTGCCTTTTGCTGCTGCATGACAGGGAGCCTCTAAAATCTAGTGGGAGAGACGCTGCTTGCCCTTCTGCAAGCTGGTTTAGCAAAACAGAAAAAAAGCCTGGTCGCATCACCGGTAATCTCAGATCCGTTTAATATGTCTGTAAAGCTCCAGGTCATGCTGCTCTTCAGAGGCAAAAGAATGAGGTGAAAAGGGAAACGGCTCCAAGCCGAGGACATAACTTTCGGGATGCAACGTCACCTTCGAGTCGGGACGAACTAAATACCAGATAACACGTCCCCAATCTCGAAACTATTTATTAATAGCTCCCATGTGGGCGTAATAGGTTTAGAGATCAGTCCGTACACCATTCAGGAACCGCAGAACCAGGGGTTGTGCAAGCGATGAGTCTCAATCAATTCCCACATGACACGAGATGGAGAGAGATTACAGTCAATGAAAATATACGTTTGATATAAATTAACATATAAATGTACTATACATATACAGCTCTACTATACTATATACTATATACTATATACTATACATAATTCAAAGAAATTAAGTTCATATTCATTTTTAAACAACACAATACTTCTTTGGGATCGGTGTCCCTTCCACGGGACGGTTGAGCAAACGTAGGCTAATGCGATTAACATGAGGTTGAGCTAACGTAGGCTAATGCGATTAGCATGAGGTTGAGCTAACGTAGGCTAATGCGATTAGCATGAGGTTGAGCTAACGTAGGCTAATGCAATTAACATGAGGTTGAGCTAACGTAGGCTAATGCGATTAGCATGAGGTTGAGCTAACGTAGGCTAATGTGATTAACATGAGGTTGAGCTAACGTAGGCTAATGCGATTAGCATGAGGTTGAGCTAACGTAGGCTAATATGATTAACATGAGGTTGAGCTAACGTAGGCTAATGCGATTAGCATGAGGTTGAGCTAACGTAGGCTAATGTGATTAACATGAGGTTGAGCTAACGTAGGCTAATGTGATTAGTATGAGGTTGAGCTAACGTAGGCTAATGTGATTAACATGAGGTTGAGCTAACGTAGGCTAATGTGATTAACATGAGGTTGAGCTAACGTAGGCTAATGAGATTAGCATGAGGTTGAGCTAACGTAGGCTAATGTGATTAGCATGAGGTTGAACTAACGTAGGCTAATGTGATTAACATGAGGTTGAGCTAACGTAGGCTAATGTGATTAGCATGAGGTTGAGCTAACGTAGGCTAATGTGATTACCATGAGGTTGAGCTAACGTAGGCTAATGCGATTAACATGAGGTTGAGCTAACGTAGGCTAATGCGATTAACATGAGGTTGAGCTAACGTAGGCTAATGCGATTACCATGAGGTTGAGCTAACGTAGGCTAATGCGATTACCATGAGGTTGAGCTAACGTAGGCTAATGTGATTACCATGAGGTTGAGCTAACGTAGGCTAATGCGATTAACATGAGGTTGAGCTAACGTAGGCTAATGCGATTAGCATGAGGTTGAGCTAACATAGGCTAATGTGATTAACATGAGGTTGTAAGTAACAAGAACATTTCCAAGGACAAAGACATATCTGATATTGGCAGAAAGCTTAAATTCTTGTTCATCTTACTGCACTGTCCAATTTACAGTAGCTATGCCAGTGAAAGAATACCATTATATTGTTTGAGGAGAGTGCACAGTTTTGAACAGAAATGCAATGATTAATTGGATCAGTCTAAAACTTTTCACACACACTGTTGCCATCTAGTGGCCAAAATTAAAATAGCACCTGGGGTGGAATAATACATTATGGCCTTTCTCTTGAATTTCAGAGATGATGGTCTTTGAATGATCTTTTACCAGATCTATTGTGTTATATTTTCCTACATTCCTTTCACATTTCCAGAAACTTCAAAGTGTTTCCTTTCAATTGGTACCAAGAATATGCATGTCCTTGCTTCAGGGCCTGAGCTACAGGCAGTTAGATTTGAGTATGTCATTTTAGATTAAAGTTTTTTTTAAAAAGGGACGATTTTCAATCACAGCTTTCATGCGTCTTGCGGCTCTCCACCAGTCTTTCACATTGATATTGGGTGACTTTTTGCCACTCCTGGCACAAAAATTCTAGCAGCTCAAGCAGCTTTATTTGATGGCTTGTGACCATCCATCTTCCTCTTGATCACGTTCCAGAGGTTTTCAAATGGGGTTCAGGTCTGGAGATTGGGCTGGCCATGACAGGGTCTTGATCTGGTGGTCCTCCATCCACACCTTGATGGACCTGGCTGTGTGGCATGGAGCATTGTCCTTTTGGAAAAACATACATTTACATTTACATTTAAGTCATTTAGCAGACGCTCTTATCCAGAGCGACTTACAAATTGGTGCATTCACCTTATGACATCCAGTAGAATAGTCACTTTACAATAGTGCATCTAAATCTTAAAGGGGGTGAGAAGGATTACTTATCCTATCCTAGGTAAAAATGACTTAAATGTAAAAACCAATCCTCAGAGTTGTCAGAGCAGATGGAAGCAAGTTTTCTTCCAGGACAACCTTGTATGTGGCTTGATACATGCGTCCTTCACAAAGACAAATGTGCCCGATTCCAGCCTTGCTGAACCACCCCCAGATCATCACCGAGCCTCCAACAAATTTCACAGCTAGACCTGGAAAGGCTGTGAAAATTGATTTAGTTGTTTTGGATAGTTTTTTTTCTTCTCAATGTCAACAGTGAAGAAGCAACTCCAGAATGCTGGCCTTCTAGGCAGAGTTCCTCTGTCCACTGTCTGTGTTCTTTTTCCCCATCTTAATCTTTTCTTTTTATTGGCCAGTCTGACATATGGCTTTTTTTTTCAACTCTGGCTAGAATGCCGGCATCCCGGAGTCACGTCTTCACTGTTGACGTTGAGACTGGTGTTTTGCGGGTACTATTTAATGAAGCTTCCAGATGAAGACTTGTGAGGCGTCTGTTTCTCAAACTAGACACTCTAATTTACTTGTCCTATATCTCAGTTGTGCACCGGGGCCTCCCACTTTCTATTCTGGATTGAGCCAGTTTGCGCTGTTCTGTGAAGGGAGTAGCGCACAGCATTGTGCGAGATCTTCAGTTTTTTGGCATTTTCTCCCATGGAATAGCCTTCATTTCTCAGAACAAGAACAGACTGACAAGTTTCAGAAGAAAGTTCTTTGTTTATAGCCATTTTGAGCCTGTAATCGAACCCACAAATGCTGATGCTCCATATACTCAAATAGTCTAAAGAGGGCCAGTATCTCCCGACCCCTCCTGTCTCAGCCTCCAGTATTTATGCTGCAGTAGTTTATGTGTCGGGGGGCTAGGGTTAGTCTGTTATATCTGGAGTATTTCTCCTGTCTTATCCAGTGTTCTGTGTGAATTTAATTATGCTCTCTCTAATGATCTTTCTTTCTTTCTCTCTCTCGGAGGACCTGAGCCCTAGGACCATGCCTCAGAACTACCGGGCCTGATGACTCCTTGCTGTCCCCAGTCCACCTGGCCATGCTGCTGCTCCAGTTTCAATTGTTCTGCCTGTAGCTATGGAACCTTGACCTGTTCACCGGATGTGCTACCTGTCCCAGACCTGCTGTTTTCAACTCTCTAGAGACAGCAAGAGTGGTAGAGATACTCGGAATGATCGGCTATGAAAAGCCAACTGACATTTACTCCTGAGGTGCTGTCACCTGTTGTATCCTCGACAACCACTGTGATTATTATTGTCTGACCCTGCTAGTCATTTATGAACATTTGAACATCTTGGCCATGTTCTGTTATAACCTCCACCCGGCACAGCCAGAAGAGGACTGGCCACCCCTCAAAGTCTGGTTCCTCTCTAGGTTTCTTCGTAGGCTATGGCCTTTCTAGGGAGTTTTTTTTGCTTCTCCACCTGCATTGCTTGCTGTTTGGGGTTTTAGGCTGGGTTTCTGTACAGCACTTTGTGACATCGGCTGATGTACGAATGTCACGTTCTGACCATAGTTCTGTTATTTTATTCTTTGTTTTAGTATGGTCAGGGCGTGAGTTGGGGTGGGCAGTCTATGTTTGTTTTAGTATGGTCAGGGCGTGAGTTGGGGTGGGCAGTCTATGTTTGTTTTAGTATGGTCAGGGCGTGAGTTGGGGTGGGCAGTCTATGTTTGTTTTAGTATGGTCAGGGCGTGAGTTGGGGTGGGCAGTCTATGTTTGTTTTAGTATGGTCAGGGCGTGAGTTGGGGTGGGCAGTCTATGTTTGTTTTAGTTTGGTCAGGGTGTGAGTTGGGGTGGGCAGTCTATGTTTGTTTTAGTATGGTCAAGGGCGTGAGTTGGGGTGGGCAGTCTATGTTTGTTTTAGTATGGTCAGGGCGTGAGTTGGG
Organism: Oncorhynchus keta; assembly: GCF_023373465.1. Taxonomy (NCBI): domain Eukaryota; kingdom Metazoa; phylum Chordata; class Actinopteri; order Salmoniformes; family Salmonidae; genus Oncorhynchus; species Oncorhynchus keta. The sequence goes on along the minus strand of NW_026279941.1, from coordinate 3,909 downwards.
GTGGGCAGTCTATGTTTGTTTTAGTATGGTCAGGGTGTGAGTTGGGGTGGGCAGTCTATGTTTGTTTTAGTATGGTCAGAGCGTGAGTTGGGGTGGGCAGTCTATGTTTGTTTTAGTTTGGTCAGGGTGTGAGTTGGGGTGGGCAGTCTATGTTTGTTTTAGTATGGTCAAGGGCGTGAGTTGGGGTGGGCAGTCTATGTTTGTTTTAGTATGGTCAGGGAGTGAGTTGGGGTGGGCAGTCTATGTTTGTTTTAGTATGGTCAGGGCGTGAGTTGGGGTGGGCAGTCTATGTTTGTTTTAGTATGGTCAGGGCGTGAGTTGGGGTGGGCAGTCTATGTTTGTTTTAGTTTGGTCAGGGTGTGAGTTGGGGTGGGCAGTCTATGTTTGTTTTAGTATGGTCAAGGGCGTGAGTTGGGGTGGGCAGTCTATGTTTGTTTTAGTATGGTCAGGGCGTGAGTTGGGGTGGGCAGTCTATGTTTGTTTTAGTATGGTCAGGGCGTGAGTTGGGGTGGGCAGTCTATGTTTGTTTTAGTATGGTCAGGGCGTGAGTTGGGGTGGGCAGTCTATGTTTGTTTTTAGTATGGTCAGGGCGTGAGTTGGGGTGGGCAGTCTATGTTTGTTTTAGTATGGTCAGGGCGTGAGTTGGGGTGGGCAGTCTATGTTTGTTTTAGTATGGTCAGGGCGTGAGTTGGGGTGGGCAGTCTATGTTTGTTTTAGTATGGTCAGGGCGTGAGTTGGGGTGGGCAGTCTATGTTTGTTTTAGTATGGTCAGGGCGTGAGTTGGGGTGGGCAGTCTGTTTGTTTTAGTATGGTCAGGGCGTGAGTTGGGGTGGGCAGTCTATGTTTGTTTTAGTATGGTCAGGGCGTGAGTTGGGGTGGGCAGTCTATGTTTGTTTTAGTATTGTCAGGGCGTGAGTTGGGGTGGGCAGTCTATGTTTGTTTTAGCATGGTCAGGGCGTGAGTTGGGGTGGGCGGACTATGTTTGTTTTTCTATGTTGGTTTCTGTGTTTGGCCTGGTATGGTTCTCAATCAGAGGCAGGTGTCGTTAGTTGTCTCTGATTGAGAATCATACTTAGTTAGCCTGGGTTTCACTGTTTGTTTTTCTATGTTGGTTTCTGTGTTTGGCCTGGTATGGTTCTCAATCAGAGACAGGTGTCGTTAGTTGTCTCTGATTGAGAATCATACTTAGGTAGCCTGGTTGTCTCTGATTGAGAATCATACTTAGGTAGCCTGGGTTTCACTGTTTGTTTTTCTATGTTGGTTTCTGTGTTTGGCCTGGTATGGTTCTCAATCAGAGACAGGTGTCGTTAGTTGTCTCTGATTGAGAATCATACTTAGGTAGCCTGGTTGTCTCTGATTGAGAATCATACTTAGGTAGCCTGGGTTTCACTGTTTGTTTTTCTATGTTGGTTTCTGTGTTTGGCCTGGTATGGTTCTCAATCAGAGACAGGTGTCGTTAGTTGTCTCTGATTGAGAATCATACTTAGGTAGCCTGGTTGTCTCTGATTGAGAATCATACTTAGGTAGCCTGGGTTTCACTGTTTGTTTTTCTATGTTGGTTTCTGTGTTTGGCCTGGTATGGTTCTCAATCAGAGACAGGTGTCGTTAGTTGTCTCTGATTGAGAATCATACTTAGGTAGCCTGGTTGTCTCTGATTGAGAATCATACTTAGGTAGCCTGGTTGTCTCTGATTGAGAATCACACTTAGGTAGCCTGGTTGTCTCTGATTGAGAATCACACTTAGGTAGCCTGGTTGTCTCTGATTGAGAATCATACTTAGGTAGCCTGGTTGTCTCTGATTGAGAATCATACTTAGTTAGCCTGGTTGTCTCTGATTGAGAATCATACTTAGGTAGCCTGGTTGTCTCTGATTGAGAATCATACTTAGGTAGCCTGGTTGTCTCTGATTGAGAATCATACTTAGGTAGCCTGGTTGTCTCTGATTGAGAATCATACTTAGTTAGCCTGGTTGTCTCTGATTGAGAATCATACTTAGTTAGCCTGGTTGTCTCTGATTGACAATCATACTTAGTTAGCCTGGTTGTCTCTGATTGAGAATCATACTTAGTTAGCCTGGTTGTCTCTGATTGAGAATCATACTTAGGTAGCCTGGTTGTCTCTGATTGAGAATCATACTTAGTTAGCCTGGTTGTCTCTGATTGAGAATCATACTTAGGTAGCCTGGTTGTCTCTGATTGAGAATCATACTTAGGTAGCCTGGTTGTCTCTGATTGAGAATCATACTTAGTTAGCCTGGTTGTCTCTGATTGAGAATCATACTTAGTTAGCCTGGTTGTCTGTGATTGAGAATCATACTTAGGTAGCCTGGTTGTCTCTGATTGAGAATCATACTTAGGTAGCCTGGTTGTCTCTGATTGAGAATCATACTTAGGTAGCCAGGTTGTCTCTGATTGAGAATCATACTTAGGTAGCCTGGTTGTCTCTGATTGAGAATCATACTTAGGTAGCCTGGTTGTCTCTGATTGAGAATCATACTTAGGTAGCCTGGTTGTCTCTGATTGAGAATCATACTTAGTTAGCCTGGTTGTCTCTGATTGAGAATCATACTTAGTTAGCCTGGTTGTCTCTGATTGAGAATCATACTTAGGTAGCCTGGTTGTCTCTGATTGAGAATCATACTTAGTTAGCCTGGTTGTCTCTGATTGAGAATCATACTTAGGTAGCCTGGTTGTCTCTGATTGAGAATCATACTTAGGTAGCCTGGTTGTCTCTGATTGAGAATCATACTTAGTTAGCCTGGTTGTCTCTGATTGAGAATCATACTTAGTTAGCCTGGTTGTCTCTGATTGAGAATCATACTTAGTTAGCCTGGTTGTCTCTGATTGAGAATCATACTTAGTTAGCCTGGTTGTCTCTGATTGAGAATCATACTTAGTTAGCCTGGTTGTCTCTGATTGAGAATCATACTTAGTTAGCCTGGTTGTCTCTGATTGAGAATCATACTTAGTTAGCCTGGTTGTCTCTGATTGAGAATCATACTTAGTTAGCCTGGTTGTCTCTGATTGAGAATCATACTTAGTTAGCCTGGTTGTCTCTGATTGAGAATCATACTTAGTTAGCCTGGGTTTCACTGATGGTTTGTTTGTGGGTGAGTGTTTGGGCCACACGGTACTGTTTCGGTTTTTGTAAATTCACGTTGTAATTTATTATTTAGTGTTCTGAGTTTTAATTAAACATCATCATGAACACTTACAACGCTGCACTCTGGTCCTCCTCTTTCTCCCGACGACATCCGTTACAATGAAGGGCTTTATAAATACATTTGATTGATTGAGTTTTATTACTTCTTTAATCAGCAGAACAGTTTTCAGCTGTGCTAACATAATTGCAAAAAGGTTTTCTAAAGTTCAATTAGCTTTTTAAAATGATAAACTTGGATTAGCTAACACAACGTGCCATTGGAACACAGGAGTGATGGTTGCTGGTAATGGGCCTCTGTACACCTATGTAGATATTCCATAAAAAATCAGCCGTTTCCAGCTACAATAGTCATTTACAACATTAACAATGTCTACACTGTATTTCTGATCAATTGTATGTTATTTTACTGTACTTTTTCTTTCTTTGAAAAACAAGGACATTTCTAAGTGTACTGAAACTTTTGACCGGTAGTGTATATATATATATGTATATATATATTTACCTAAAACATATATGATTGGAAATTATGCAGACAATAACATTTTTCTTTTTTAAATATTTTTTTAAACCTTTATTTAACTAGGCAAGTCAGTTATTTTCTTATTTACAATGAAGGCCAAGGAACAGTGGGTTAACTGCCTGTTAACATTGACCCCCCCAAAAAAAAAAGCATTAAAATATATAATATAAATATATAAACATATTTATAAATAAACAATAAGAAAACAACTGTACAGCACAACGGCA
>NW_026279940.1:0-1378 GCF_023373465.1 Oncorhynchus keta | reverse complement strand
CAGCTCTCTGTAACCTAGAGGGCAACCAGTGGGTCTGTCTCCTCTATACCACCCACCTGGTAGTGTGGTGGATGGGACTACCAGCTCTCTGTAACCTAGAGGACAACCAGTGGGTCTGTCTCCTCATACCACCCACCTGGTAGTGTGGTGGATGGGACTACCAGCTCTCTGTAACCTAGAGGGCAACCAGTGGGTCCATCTCTCTATACCACCCACCTGGTAGTGTGGTGGATGGGACTACCAGCTCTCTGTAACCTAGAGGACAACCAGTGGGTCTGTCTCCTCTATACCACCCACCTGGTAGTGTGGTGGATGGGACTACCAGCTCTCTGTAACCTAGAGGGCAACCAGTGGGTCCATCTCCTCTATACCACCCACCTGGTAGTGAGGTGGATGGGACTACCAGCTCTCTGTAACCTAGAGGACAACCAGTGGGTCTGTCTCCTTTATACCACCCACCTGGTAGTTTGGTGGATGGGACTACCAGCTCTCTGTAACCTAGAGGACAACCAGTGGGTCTGTCTCCTCTATACCACCCACCTGGTAGTGTGGTGGATGGGACTACCAGCTCTCTGTAACCTAGAGGGTAACCAGTGGGTCTGTCTCCTCTATACCACCCACCTGGTAGTGTGGTGGATGGGACTACCAGCTCTCTGTAACCTAGAGGACAACCAGTGGGTCCATCTCCTCTATACCACCCACCTGGTAGTGAGGTGGATGGGACTACCAGCTCTCTGTAACCTAGAGGACAACCAGTGGGTCCATCTCCTCTATACCACCCACCTGGTAGTGTGGTGGATGGGACTACCAGCTCTCTGTAACCTAGAGGGCAACCAGTGGGTCCATCTCCTCTATACCACCCACCTGGTAGTTTGGTGGATGGGACTACCAGCTCTCTGTAACCTAGAGTGTAACCAGTGGGTCTGTCTCCTCTATACCACCCACCTGGTAGTGTGGTGGATGGGACTACCAGCTCTCTGTAACCTAGAGGACAACCAGTGGGTCTGTCTCCTCTATACCACCCACCTGGTAGTGTGGTGGATGGGACTACCAGCTCTCTGTAACCTAGAGGGCAACCAGTGGGTCCGTCTCCTCTATTCTATGTTTCTTGCAGGATGACAAAGTCTGTATTACCGATTTCTTTGGTGAAGTCCAGGTTCCTGCTCTTTAGGCCGAAGGCAGATGACCTCAGGCCTTGGATATTCCAGGATGGCTTTTTGTTCCATAAAGTGTCCAATGTTGCTGATCGTGGTATGGCCTCTCTCTCTCTCTCTCTCTCTCTCTCTCTCTCTCTCTCTCTCTGTCTCTCTCTCTGTCTCTCTCTCTGTCTCTCTCTATGTCTCTCTCTCTCTCTCTCTCTCTCTCTCTCTCTGCTCTC
>NW_026279939.1:0-3101 GCF_023373465.1 Oncorhynchus keta | reverse complement strand
ACAGGAAAAACAAACTGAAACATTTGTGTGTCCACCTTCTTCAGTGTATGTCTGGTGTCAGGCATCAGTTATCTAAGAGTGAGACAGGCGTGAATTATAGTAATCGACAGGACCAAGTTTTTCAGATTTCGGATTGGATTAAATGTTAGAATTTGGTATTTCTGGAGGCGGAAGGAACGCCTGTTGAGGTTGAGGTGCTGGCTAGTGGAGTAGGACACGTGAAAAAATAATTGGGTATTTCAAAAGTGAATATGAGATTCTGATCCTTGGTACAGGTGTGAATACTAATAAGCAACCTTTGATGAGAACAGCTGATTTGTCACGTTCTGACCTTAGTTCTTTTGTTATGTCTTTGTTTTAGGTTGGTCATGGTGTGAGTTGGGGTGGGATGTCTATGTTACGTTTTCTATGTTGTATTTTGTGTTTGGCCTGGTGTGGTTCTCAATCAGCGGCAGGTGTCGTTAGTTGTCTCTGATTGAGAATCATATTTAGGCAGCCTTTTACCACCTGTGTGTTTATTTTCTGTTCTGTGTTTGTATTTCACCGTTCAGGACTGTTTTTTTTTCTGTTTTCGTTTCGTTCTCATGTTTTGTTGTGTTTTGTTCGAGTATTCGTTTTCATTAAAAGGAGAATATGAATACTTACCACGCTGCACCTTGGTCCTCCTCTCTTTCTCCCAACGACGAACGTTACATGATTGGCATTCTCACATGTTAGATCATACACTCACCTATAACAAATACACTTCAAAGATTTAACATATATTATTAGTGAGATAATATTGGCTGAAGTTGTGTATATTTTTTGGGCATGAACCGCTGTTAAATTTGTTCAATTGATATACAAATGAATTGAACAGTTGATATCTTTGTGGTCCGTCAGCACCAGAAGAGAGACGGAATCTCCATCTACTGTTATGGACCTGTGTTTGATATTTGTAGGCTTTTACATTTTTTTCCCCAGAATCCCACACAGTGGCGTCAGTAGTCAATTCTATGGTGTACAGTACACTACATCTACTACGTAGCCAATCAGCATCTCTACACTACATCTACTACGTAGCCAATCGGCATCTCTACACTACATCTACTACGTAGCCAATCGGCATCTCTACACTAAATCTACTACGTAGCCAATCAGCATCTCTACACTACATCTACTACGTAGCCAATCGGCATCTCTACACTACATCTACTACGTAGCCAATCGGCATCTCTACACTACATCTACTACGTAGCCAATCGGCATCTCTACACTACGGAGACGACTACATCTATTACGTAGCCAATCAGCATCTCTACACTACATCTACTACGTAGCCAATCAGCATCTCTACACTACATCTACTACGTAGCCAATCAGCATCTCTACACTACATCTACTACGTAGCCAATCAGCATCTCTACACTACATCTACTACGTAGCCAATCAGCATCTCTACACTACATCTACTACGTAGCCAATCAGCATCTCTACACTACATCTACTACGTAGCCAATCAGCATCTCTACACTACATCTACTACGTAGCCAAACAGCATCTCTGCACTACATCTACTACGTAGCCAATCAGCATCTCTACACTACATCTACTACGTAGCCAAACAGCATCTCTGCACTACGGGGACGACAACATCTACTGTGTAACCAAAATACAGTCCTTTTCAGCATGTCAAATCAATGGCACACCATCAAAGCAGGTCCCCACAATCAGAAGAGAGCTACCAGCTAAACCCCGGCAAATCCTAGCCATCGACATGTGTGTGCCGTTTCCAACAGGAGAACACCTCTTCGTAACAACAGATTCAAGAGAGGGGATTGACCCTAAACCGCATCACCACCGCGAATATAATCAAAAGCCTTAAGGTGACGTCCGCACCACTCAATCAGAAGGGAATGTCATGGCCTACAGTAAGCCACACTCAGTCACAGGCCAGCTGAACTATTGTTCAACCGCCAAAATCAGGACCAAACTGCCAGAGCTGTTAGCCGACATGCAGCCAGGAGCCGGAATCACACAACAACACTGTTCGGCTTTGCTGATGCTGAAAGTAAGGAGAAGGGCTGACAGAACTCCGCCAGATCTAGGAAAGCAACTGAAAGCACCAATCCAACACGGTCACATGGTTCTGCTACAGAAACCAAAGCAGAACAAGTTGTCAAGTAACTTCGAACCAGAGCCATACACCGTCGTAGACAGGAAGGGGAACTCTGTTGTCCTGGAATGGAACATCAAGAGGGACATGCAACATGTTTCTTCTGTGAAACTGTGGATACAACCACAGAGTCAGGACAGAGACACTGACCGGACAGAGCCTGACACACCGCCTAGACAAGTGACAGAGACACTGACCGGGCAGAGCCTGACACACCGCCTAGACAAGTGCTTGTACCTGACGAGGCCATTCAAATACAGCCTCGACCCCAAAGACACAGACAACAAGATGTGCATCTGAAGGACTATGTTCGATAGACATATTGCCATATTAGAGCAGAATAATCTCAGGCACAGTCTGAATGGCAGGGCAGTCTCTACGCCCAAGCCATCACAGAAAAGCTCCTGCAAATAAAATCAAATCAAATGTATTTATATAGCCCTTCGTACATCAGCTGATATCTCAAAGTGCTGTACAGAAACCCAGCCTAAAACCCCAAACAGCAAGCAATGCAGGTGTAGAAGCATGGAATTCTTGTCAAATAAACATTGTTAACAAAAGAGTTCCTGGAATGTAACTAGAGATATGGTCAGTAGTTTAAAGAAAGCAGAAGTAAACTTTGCTTAGTCCCCGCAGAAATGTTACAACATCTAATGGAAAACCTTCCCAGAAAAGTGGAGGCTGTTATAGCAGCAATGTTCCAACATCTAGTGGAAAGTCTTCCCAGAAGAGTGGAGGCTGTTATAGAAGCAATGTTCCTACATCTAGTGGAAAGCCTTCCCAGAAGAGTGGAGGCTGTTATAGCAGCAATGTTCCTACATCTAGTGGAAAGCCTTCCCAGAAGAGTGGAGGCTGTTATAGCAGCAATGTTCCAACATCTAGTGGAAAGCCTTCCCAGAAGAGTGGAGGCTGTTATAGAAGCAATGTTCCTACATCTAGTGGAAAG
>NW_026279938.1:0-16114 GCF_023373465.1 Oncorhynchus keta | reverse complement strand
CCCTATCCGACCAGCCCCTTGAGTCTCATTAACCCAGTTTATTAACCCCTATCCGACCAGTCCCTTGAGTCTCATTAACCCAGTTTATTAACTCCTATCCGACCAGTCCCTTGAGTCTCATTAACCCAGTTTATTAACTCCTATCCGACCAGCCCCTTGAGTCTCATTAACCCAGTTTATTAACCCCTATCCAACCAGCCCCTTGAGTCTCATTAACCCAGTTTATTAACTCCTATTCGACCAGCCCCTTGAGTCTCATTAACCCAGTTTATTAACCCCTATCCAACCAGCCCCTTGAGACTCATTAACCCAGTTTATTATCCCCTATCCGACCAGCCCCTTGAGTCTCATTAACCCAGTTTATTAACCCCTATCCGACCAGTCCCTGAGTCTCATTAACCCAGTTTATTAACCCCTATCCGACCAGCCCCTTGAGTCTCATTAACCCAGTTTATTAACCCCTATCTGACCAGCCCCTTGAGTCTCATTAACCCAGTTTATTAACCCCTATCCGACCAGCCCCTTGAGTCTCATTAACCCAGTTTATTAACCCTATCCGACCAGCTCCTTGAGTCTCATTAACCCAGTTTATTAACCCCTTATCCGACTCAGCCCCTTGAGTCTCATTAACCCAGTTTATTAACCCCTATCCGACCAGCCCTTGAGTCTCATTAACCCAGTTTATTAACCCCTATCCGACCAGCTCCCAGCCCCTCCTAACCCAGTTTATTAACCCCTATCCGACCAGCCCTTGAGTCTCATTAACCCAGTTTATTAACCCCTATCCGACCAGCCCCTTGAGTCTCATTAACCCAGTTTATTAACCCCTATCCGACTCAGCCCCAGCCTCCTCTAACCCAGTTTATTAACCCCTATCCGACCAGCCCCTTTGAGTCTCATTAACCCAGTTTATTAACCCCTATCCGACCAGCCCCAGCCCCTCCTTAACCCAGTTTATTAACCTCTATCCGACCAGCCCCTTGAGTCTCATTAACCCAGTTTATTAACCCCTATCCGACCAGCCCCTTGAGTCTCATTAACCCAGTTTATTAACCCCTATCCAACCAGTCCCTTGAGTCTCATTAACCCAGTTTATTAACTCCTATCCGACCAGCCCCTTGAGTCTCATTAACCAGTTTATGAACCCCTATCCGACCAGCCCTTGAGTCTCATTAACCAGTTTATTAACCCCTATCCAACCAGCCCCTTGAGTCTCATTAACCCAGTTTATTAACTCCTATCTGACCAGCCCCTTGAGTCTCATTAACCCAGTTTATTAACCCCTATCCAACCAGCCCCTTGAGTCTCATTAACCCAGTTTATTAACCCCTATCCAACCAGCCCTTTGAGTCTCATTAACCCAGTTTATTATCCCCTATCCAACCAGCCCCTTGAGTCTCATTAACCCAGTTTATTAACCCCTATCCGACCAGCCCCTTGAGTCTCCTTAACCCAGTTTATTAACCCCTATCCAACCAGCCCCTTGAGTCTCATTAACCCAGTTTATTAACCCCTATCCAACCAGCCCCTTGAGTCTCATTAACCCAGTTTATTAACCCCTATCCAACCAGCCCCTTGAGTCTCATTAACCCAGTTTATTAACCCCTATCCAACCAGCCCCTTGAGTCTCCTTAACCCAGTTTATTAACCCCTATCCAACCAGCCCCTTGAGTCTCATTAACCCAGTTTATTAACCCCTATCCAACCAGCCCCTTGAGTCTCATTAACCCAGTTTATTAACCCCTATCCAACCAGCCCCTTGAGTCTCATTAACCCAGTTTATTAACCCCTATCCGACCAGTCCCTTGAGTCTCATTAACCCAGTTTATTAACCCCTATCCGACCAGCCCCTTGAGTCTCCTTAACCCAGTTTATTAACCCCTGTCCGACCAGCCCCTTGAGTTTCATTAACCCAGTTTATTAACCCCTATCCGACCAGCCCCTTGAGTCTCATTAACCCAGTTTATTAACCCCTATCCGACCAGCCCCTTGAGTCTCATTAACCCAGTTTATTAACCCCTATCCGACCAGCCCCTTGAGTCTCATTAACCCAGTTTATTAACCCCTATCCGACCAGCCCCTTGAGTCTCATTAACCCAGTTTATTAACCCCTATCCGACCAGCCCCTTGAGTCTCATTAACCCAGTTTATTAACCCATATCCGACCAGCCCCAGCTCCTCCTTAACCCAGTTTATTAACCCCTATCCAACCAGCCCCTTGAGTCTCATTAACCCAGTTTATTATCCCCTATCCGACCAGCACCCTGAGTCTCATTAACCCAGTTTATTAACCCCTATCCGACCAGCCCCTTGAGTCTCATTAACCCAGTTTATTAACCCCTATCCGACCAGCCCCTTGAGTCTCCTTAACCCAGTTTATTAACCCCTATCCGACCAGCCCCTTGAGTCTCATTAACCCAGTTTATTAACCCCTATCCGACCAGCCCCTTGAGTCTCATTAACCCAGTTTATTAACCCCTATCCGACCAGCCCCTTGAGTCTCATTAACCCAGTTTATTAACCCCTATCCGACCAGCCCCTTGAGTCTCATTAACCCAGTTTATTAACCCCTATCCGACCAGCCCCAGCCCCTCCTTAACCCAGTTTATTAACCCCTATCCAACCAGCCCCTTGAGTCTCATTAACCCAGTTTATTATCCCCTATCCGACCAGCCCCCCCGAGTCTCATTAACCCAGTTTATTAACCCCTATCCGACCAGCCCCTTGAGTCTCATTAACCCAGTTTATTAACCCCTATCCGACCAGCCCCTTGAGTCTCATTAACCCAGTTTATTAACCCCTATCCGACCAGCCCTTGAGTCTCATTAACCCAGTTTATTAACCCCTATCCGACCAGCCCCTTGAGTCTCATTAACCCAGTTTATTAACCCCTATCCGACCAGCCCCTTGAGTCTCATTAACCCAGTTTATTAACTCCTATCCGACCAGCCCCTTGAGTCTCATTAACCCAGTTTATTAACCCCTATCCGACCAGTCCCTTGAGTCTCATTAACCCAGTTTATTAACCCCTATCCGACCAGCCCCTTGAGTCTCCTTAACCCAGTTTATTAACCCCTGTCCGACCAGCCCCTTGAGTTTCATTAACCCAGTTTATTAACCCCTATCCGACCAGCCCCTTGAGTCTCATTAACCCAGTTTATTAACCCCTATCCGACCAGCCCCTTGAGTCTCATTAACCCAGTTTATTAACCCCTATCCGACCAGCCCCTTGAGTCTCATTAACCCAGTTTATTAACCCCTATCCGACCAGCCCCTTGAGTCTCTTCCCAGTTTATTAACCCCTATCCGACCAGCCCCAGTCTCCTTAACCAGTTTATAACCCCTATCCAACCAGCCCCTTGAGTCTCATTAACCCAGTTTATTAACCCCTATCCGACCAGCCCCTTGAGTCTCATTAACCCAGTTTATTAACCCCTATCCGACCAGCCCCCGAGTCCTCATTAACCCAGTTTATTAACCCCTATCCGACCAGCCCCTTGAGTCTCATTAACCCAGTTTATTAACCCCTATCCGACCAGCCCCTTGAGTCTCATTAACCCAGTTTATTAACCCCTATCCGACCAGCCCCTTGAGTCTCATTAACCCAGTTTATTAACCCCTATCCGACCAGCCCCTTGAGTCTCATTAACCCAGTTTATTAACCCCTATCCGACCAGCCCCTGCCCCTCCTTAACCCAGTTTATTAACCCCTATCCAACCAGCCCCTTGAGTCTCATTAACCCAGTTTATTAACCCCTATCCGACCAGCCCCTTGAGTCTCATTAACCCAGTTTATTAACCCCTATCCGACCAGCCCCTTGAGTCTCCTTAACCCAGTTTATTAACCCCTATCCAACCAGCCCCTTGAGTCTCATTAACCCAGTTTATTAACCCCTATCCGACCAGCCCTTGAGTCTCATTAACCCAGTTTATTAACCCCTATCCGACCAGCCCCTTGAGTCTCATTAACCCAGTTTATTAACCCCTATCCGACCAGCCCCTTGAGTCTCCTTAACCCAGTTTATTAACCCCTATCCAACCAGCCCCTTGAGTCTCATTAACTCCAGTTTATTATCCCTATCCGACCAGCCCCTTGAGTCTCATTAACTCAGTTTATTAACCCCTATCCGACCAGCCCCTTGAGTCTCCTTAACCCAGTTTATTAACCCTGTCCGACCAGCCCCTTGAGTTTCATTAACCCAGTTTATTAACCCTATCCGACCAGCCCCTTGAGTCTCATTAACCCAGTTTATTAACCCCTATCCGACCAGCCCCTTGAGTCTCATTAACCCAGTTTATTAACCCCTATCCGACCAGCCCCTTGAGTCTCATTAACCCAGTTTATTAACCCCTATCCGACCAGCCCCTTGAGTCTCATTAACCCAGTTTATTAACCCCTATCCGACCAGCCCCTTGAGTCTCATTAACCCAGTTTATTAACCCATATCCGACCAGCCCCAGCCCCTCCTTAACCCAGTTTATTAACCCCTATCCAACCAGCCCCTTGAGTCTCATTAACCCAGTTTATTATCCCCTATCCGACCCAGCCCCTAGAGTCTCATTAACCCAGTTTATTAACCCCTATCCGACCAGCCCTTGAGTCTCATTAACCCAGTTTATTAACCCCTATCCGACCAGCCCCTTGAGTCTCCTTAACTCCAGTTTATTAACCCCTATCCGACCAGCCCCTTGAGTCTCATTAACCCAGTTTATTAACCCCTATCCGACCAGCCCCTTGAGTCTCATTAACCCAGTTTATTAACCCCTATCCGACCAGCCCCTTGAGTCTCATTAACCCAGTTTATTAACCCCTATCCGACCAGCCCTTGAGTCTCATTAACCCAGTTTATTAACCCCTATCCGACCAGCCCCTTGAGTCTCATTAACCCAGTTTATTAACCCCTATCCGACCAGCCCCTTGAGTCTCATTAACCCAGTTTATTAACCCCTATCCGACCAGCCCCTTGAGTCTCATTAACCCAGTTTATTAACCCCTATCCGACCAGCCCCTTGAGTCTCATTAACCCAGTTTATTAACCCCTATCCGACCAGCCCCTTGAGTCTCATTAACCCAGTTTATTAACCCCTATCCGACCAGCCCCTTGAGTCTCATTAACCCAGTTTATTAACCCCTATCCGACCAGCCCCTTGAGTCTCCTTAACCCAGTTTATTAACCCCTGTCCGACCAGCCCCTTGAGTCTCATTAACCCAGTTTATTAACCCCTATCCGACCAGCCCCTTGAGTCTCATTAACCCAGTTTATTAACCCCTATCCGACCAGCCCCTTGAGTCTCATTAACCCAGTTTATTAACCCCTATCCGACCAGCCCCTTGAGTCTCATTAACCCAGTTTATTAACCCCTATCCGACCAGCCCCTTGAGTCTCATTAACCCAGTTTATTAACCCCTATCCGACCAGCCCCTTGAGTCTCATTAACCCAGTTTATTAACCCTATCCGACCAGCCCCAGCCCTCCTTAACCCAGTTTATTAACCCCTATCCAACCAGCCCCTTTATTAGCTTTAATATCCAACCAGCCCCTTGAATCATTAACCCAGTTTATATCCCCTATCCGACCAGCCCCTTAGGTCTCCTTAACCCAGTTTATTAACCCTATCCGACCCAGCCCCGAGTCTCATTAACCCAGTTTATTAACCCCTATCCATTATTTAGCCCTCCTTAACCCAGTTTATTAAACCCTATCCGACCAGCCCCGAGTCTCATTAACCCAGTTTATTAACCCTATCAGGCCCAGCCCCTTAGTCTCATTAACCCAGTTTATTAACCCCTATCCGACCAGCCCTTAGTGCTCCCCTTAGCAACCCAGTTTATTAACCCCTATCCGACCAGCCCCTTGAGTCTCATTAACTTGTTTATTAACCTATCCGACCAGCCCCAGTCTCATTAACCCTTATTAACCCTTTATCCGCAGTTTATTACCCAGTTTATTAACCCCTATCCGACCAGCCCCTTGAGTCTCATTAACTCCAGTTTATTAACCCCTATCCAACCAGCCCCTTGAGTCTCATTAGCCCAGTTTATTAACTATCAGACTAGCCCATGAGTCTCATTAACCCAGTTTATTAACCCCTATCCGACCAGCCCCTTGAGTCTCATTAACCCAGTTTATTAACTTCTCCACCAGCCCCTTGAGTCTCATTAGCAGTTTATTAACCCCTATCCGACCAGCCTCTTGAGTCTCATTAACCAGTTTATTAACCCCTATCCAACCAGCCCCTTGAGTCTCATTAGCAGTTTATTAACCCCTATCCGACCAGCCTCTTGAGTCTCATTAACCCAGTTTATTAACTCCTATCTGACCATCAGTACAGTGGCATGGTTACGGTTGGCAGTAAACCACATCATTAATCCCAGTTATCTATATAAACATTGTAGATGCATCTCCTACATGACTCGGTGTAATGCGTAGACATCCCATTACTCACTGGGTGGACATTGGTATCTAGCAACAGGACATAAAAAAAAAAATCAGATTTTTGTCAGGAAAACTGAACATAGATTCTGGTGAGGATAAACTGATCCCAGATCTGTGCCTGCTAGAGGATTCCTGGTGAGGATAAACTTCCCAGATCTGTGCCTGCTAGAAGGAAGCTTCTACCCATCAATGTTTTATTGTTTGCATTACAGATCAGATGATGTGCAGGTTCAGCGAAATGCTTGCGTTGCTATTCAACAGTGAAGTAAATATCTGGCTATACAAACATTACATACATAATCCAGGAAATGAAGAAATATCAGAGCGAGCGTCAGTATCAAAATAAATATACATAAATATATTTATAATCCGGGTCGTTTTTGGTCCTGGATACTGATTGGCTGAAACCCTGTGGTATATCCAGACAATATAACATGGGTATGAAACTAAAGGACTTGTTTACAGGTGTAATTACATTGGTAACCTGTTAATAATGAGCAATAAGGCTCATCAGGGTTTTGTGGTATATGAGCAATATACCACATGGCTAGGAGCTGGTATCAGCTGTAGTCTCTGATGCGTTGTGTCTGAGAACAGACATATACCACACCCACGGCTAAGGAGCTGGTATCCAGGCTGTAGTCTCTCTGCACACGGCTAAGGGCTGGTATCCAGGCTGTAGTCTCTCTGATGCGTTGTGTCTGAGAACAGACATATACCACACGGCTAAGGGCTGGTATCCAGGCTGTAGTCTCTGCACATGGCTAAGGGCTGGTATCCAGGCTGTAGTCTCTCTGCACCACGGCTAAGGGCTGGTATCGGGCTGTGGTCTCTCTGCACGGCTAAGGGCTGGTATCCAGGCTGTGGTCTCTCTGCACACGGCTAAGGGCTGGTATCCAGGCTGTAGTCTCTCTGCACACGGCTGTGGGTTTGGTATCCAGGCTGTAGTCTCTCTGCACACGGCTAAGGGCTGGTATTCAGGCTGGTCTCTGCACACGGCTGGGGCTGGTATCAGGCTGTAGTCTCTGCACACGGCTATGGGCTGGTGTCCAGGCTGTAGTCTCTCTGCACACGGCTAAGGGCTGGTATCCCAGGCTGTAGTCTCTCCTACACAGCTGGGGGCTGGTATCCAGGCTGTAGTCTCTCTGCACACGGCTAAGGGCAGGTATCAGGCTGTAGTCTCTCTGCACACGGCTAAGGGCTGGTATCCAGGCTGTAGTCTCTCTGATTGTGTCTGAGAACAGACATATGTCTGAGAACAGACATGTAGTCTCACACGGCTAGGGCTGGTATCAGGCTGTAGTCTCTCTGCACACGGCTGGGCTGGTATCCCGAGGCTGTAGTCTCTCTGCACACGGCTAAGGGCTGGTATCCAGGCTGTGGTCTCTCTGCACAGGCTAAGGGGCTGGTATTCAGGCTGTGGTCTCTCTGCACACGGCTAAGGGCTGGTATTCAGGCTGTAGTCTCTGCACACGGCTAAGGGCTGGTATCCAGGCTGTAGTCTCTCCTGCACTGCGGCTAGGGGGCTGGTATCCAGGCTGTAGTCTCTGCACGGCTATGGGCTGGTATCCGACTGTAGTCTCTCTGCACACGGCTAAGGGCTGGTATCCAGGCTGTAGTCTCTCTGCACACGGCTAAGGGCTGGTATCCAGGCTGTAGTCTCTCTGCACACGTATGGGCTGGTATCAGGCTGTAGTCTCTCTGCACACGGCTAAGGAGGCTGGTATCCAGGCTGTAGTCTCTCTGCACCGGCTAAGGGCTGGTACAGGCTGTAGTCTCTGGGCTGGTATCCAGGCTGTAGTCTCTCTGCACACGGCTAGGGCTGGTATCCAGGCTGTAGTCTCTCTGCACACGGCTAAGGGCTGGTATCCAGGCTGTGTCTCTCTGATGCATTGTGTCTGAGAACAGACATATACCACACCTCACTCTGGCCTACGTTGCTTAAATATACATGATTGTATAAAACATCAGGAACACCTGCTCTTTCCATGACAGACTGACCAGGTGAATCCAGGTGAAAGCTATGATCCTTATTGATGTCACTTTGTTAAATCCACTTCCAATCAGTGTCGATGAAGGAGGGGAATAGAGTTAAAAGAAGGATTTTAAAACCTTGAGACGATTGAGACATGGATTGTGTGTGTTTGCCATTCAGAGGGTGAATGAGCAGAGAAAATATTTGTGCCTTTGAACGGGGGTATTGTATAAGTAGGTGCCAAGTGCACCCAGTTCGTGTCAAGAACTGAAACTCACTGGGTTTCCCCGCACAACAGCTTCCTGTGTTTATCAGGAATAATAAAACACCCGAAGGACATCAGCCAACTGGACTCCACTGTGGGAACCATCGGTCAACATGGCAGGATCCTGTGGAGCATGAGGAGGCAGTTCTGAAGGCAACTCAATATTAGTTCTTGCTCATGTTTGTACACTCAGTGTATAGATGGTATGTATAGGATGGTGTGTATAGATGGTGTGTATAGATGGTGTGTATAGATGGTGTGTATAGATGGTGTGTATGGATGGTGTATATAGACAGTATAGACAGTAGTTATATAGGATGGTGTGTAGATGGTGTGTGTGGATGGTGTGTATAGATGGTGTGTATGGATGGTGTGTGGATGGTGTGTATGGATGGTGTGTATAGATGGAGTGTATAGATGAATTGTGTATAGATGGTGTGTATGGATGGAGTGTATAGATGGTGTGTATGGATGGTGTGTATAGATGGTGTGTAGAGGTGGTATAGATGGTGTGTATAGATGGTGTGTATAGATGGTGTGTATAGATGGTGTGTATAGATGGTGTGTATAGATGGTGTGTATAGATGGGTGTGTATAGATGGTGTGTATAGATGGTGTGTATAGATGGTGTGTATAGATGGTGTGTATAGATGGTGTGTATAGATGGTGTGTATAGATGGTGTGTGTGGATGTTGTGTATGGATGGTGGGGTAGGGTACCGGGTGGTAGTCGGTTAGTGACAGTGACTATAGGGCAGCAGTCTCTAAGGGCAGCGGTCTCTAAGGTGCAGGGTAGGGTACCGGGTGGTAGTCGGTCAGTGACAGTGACTATAGGGCAGCGGTCTCTAAGGTGCAGGGTAGAGTACCGGGTGGTAGTCGGTCAGTGACAGTGACTATAGGGCAGCAGTCTCTAAGGTGCAGGGTAGGGTAACGGGTGGTAGTCGGTTAGTGACAGTAGCTATAGGGCAGCAGTCTCTAAGGGCAGCGGTCTCTAAAGTGCAGGAGTAGGGGTACTTGAGGTGGTAGTCGGTCAGTGACAGTGACTATAGGGCAGGGGTCTCTAAGGTGCAGGGTAGAGTACGGGTGGTAGTCGGTCAGTGACAGTGACTATAGGGGCAGCAGTCTCTAAGGTGCAGGGTAGGGGTGCCGGGTGGTAGTGGGTTAGTGACAGTGACTATAGGGCAGGGGTCTCTAAGATGCAGGGTAGGGTACCGGGTGGTAGTCGGTTAGTGACAGTGACTATAGGGCAGCAGTCTCTAAGGGGCAGCAGTCTCTAAGGTGCAGGGGTAGAGTACCGGGTGGTAGTCGGTTAGTGACAGTGACTATAGGGACAGCGGTCTCTAAGGTGCAGGGTAGAGTACCGGGTGGTAGTCGGTTAGTGACAGTGACTATAGGGCAGGGGTCTCTAAGGTGCAGGGTAGAGTACCGGGTGGTAGTCGGTTAGTGACAGTGACTATGGGGCAGCAGTCTCTAAGGGCAGCAGTCTCTAAGGGCAGCAGTCTCTAAGGTGCAGGGTAGGGTACCGGGTGGTAGTCGGTCAGTGACAGTGACTATAGGGCAGCAGTCTCTAAGGGCAGCGGTCTCTAAGGTGCAGGGAGTAGGGTACCGGGTGGTAGTCGGTCAGTGACAGTGACTATAGGGCAGGGTCTCTAAGGTGCAGGGTAGAGTACCGGGTGGTAGTCGGTCAGTGACAGTGACTATAGGGCAGCAGTCTCTAAGGTGCAGGGTAGGGGTACCGGGTGGTAGTCGGTTAGTGACAGTGACTATAGGGCAGGGTCTCTAAGATGCAGGGTAGGGTACCGGGTGGTGGTCGGTTAGTGACAGTGACTATAGGGCAGCAGTCTCTAAGGGCAGCAGTCTCTAAGGTGCAGGGTAGAGTACCGGGTGGTAGTCGGTTAGTGACAGTGACTATAGGGCAGCGGTCTCTAAGGTGCAGGGGTAGAGTACCGGGTGGTAGTCGGTTAGTGACAGTGACTATAGGGCAGGGGTCTCTAAGGTGCAGGGTAGGTACCGGGTGGTAGTCGGTTAGTGACAGTGACTATAGGGCAGCAGTCTCTAAGGGCAGCAGTCTCTAAGGGCAGCAGTCTCTAAGGTGCAGGGTAGGGTACCGGGTGGTAGTCGGTCAGTGACAGTGACTATAGGGCAGCAGTCTCTAAGGTGCAGGGGTAGGGTACCGGGTGGTAGTCGGTTAGTAACTGTGACTATAGGGCAGCAGTCTCTAAGGTGCAGGGTAGGGTACCGGGTGGTAGTCAGTTAGTAACTGTGACTATAGGGCAGCAGTCTCTAAGGTGCAGGGTAGGGTACCGGGTGGTAGTCGGTTAGTAACTGTGACTATAGGGCAGCAGTCTCTAAGGTGCAGGGGTAGGGTGCCGGGTGGTAGTCGGTTAGTGACAGTGACTATAGGGCAGCAGTCTCTAAGGTGCAGGGTAGAGTACCGGGTGGTAGTCGGTTAGTGACAGTGACTATAGGGCAGCAGTCTCTAAGGTGCAGGGTAGGGTACCGGGTGGTAGTCAGTTAGTGACAGTGACTATAGGGCAGCAGTCTCTAAGGTGCAGGGTAGGGTACCGGGTGGTAGTCGGTTAGTGACGAGTGACTATGGGGCAGCAGTCTCTAAGGTGCAGGGGTAGGTACCGGGTGGTAGTCGGTTAGTGACAGTGACTATAGGGCAGCAGTCTCTAGGTGCAGGGTAGAGTACGGGTGGTAGTCGGTTAGTGACAGTGACTATAGGGCAGCGGCCTCTAAGGTGCAGGGTAGAGTGCCGGGTGGTAGTCGGTTAGTGACGTGACTATGAGGCAGCAGTCTCTAAGGTGCAGGGTAGAGTACGGGTGGTAGTCGGTTAGTGACAGTGACATAGGGCAGCAGTCTCTAAGGTGCAGGGTAGAGTACCGGGTGGTAGTCGGTTAGTGACAGTGACTATAGGGCAGCAGTCTCTAAGGTGCAGGGGTAGGGTACCGGGTGGTAGTCGGTTAGTGACAGTGACTATAGGGCAGCAGTCTCTAAGGTGCAGGGTAGAGTACCGGGTGGTAGTCGGTTAGTGACAGTGACTATAGGGCAGCAGTCTCTAAGGTGCAGGGTAGAGTACCGGGTGGTAGTGGGTTAGTGACAGTGACTATAGGGCAGCAGTCTCTAAGGTGCAGGGTAGAGTACCGGGTGGTAGTCGGTTAGTGACAGTGACTATAGGGCAGCAGTCTCTAAGGTGCAGGGTAGAGTACCGGGTGGTAGTGGGTTAGTGACAGTGACTATAGGGCAGCAGTCTCTAAGGTGCAGGGTAGAGTACCGGGTGGTAGTCGGTCAGTGACAGTGACTATAGGGCAGCAGTCTCTAAGGTGTGAAGGCCTTCTGTTTCTGTGAAGGCCTTCTGTTTCTGTGAAGGCCTTCTGTTTCTGTGAAGGCCTTCTGCTTCTGTGAAGGCCCTCTGTTTCTGTGAAGGCCTCTCGTACAAGACAGCACAGCGTAAAAGAGAAAGTGACATTTTTTCCTGAAGAATTGTGTGCATGTTTCAGCTGTCCAGAAGTATGTTATTCAGAGGTCAACAAACTGACAACATAAAGCAAACATTCCCCAGAAGTGATTTTCCCGCCATAATAGTAGAACTACAATGTATTTAAATAACATCTGATCCCAGGCCTGGGATTCAATCCGTATTTAAATAACAGTGTAATCTGATCCCAGGCCTGGGATTCAACCCGTATTTAAATAACAGTGTAATCTGATCCCAGGCCTGGGATTCAATCTGTATTTAAATAACAGTGTAATCTGATCCCATTTAAAGGGGATTTCTGATTGAGTGGGGCATCTGCAGCGTTTACTGTGAACGTTAGGACTGATTCTAGATCTGTGGTTAGTGTTGTTAGGACTGATTCTAGATCTGTGGTTAGTGTTGTGTTAGGACTGATCCTAGATCTGTGGTTAGTGTTGTTAGGATTGATTCTAGATCTGTGGTTGAGTGTTGTGTTAGGACTGATCCTAGATCTGTGGTTAGTGTTGTGTTGGGATTGATTCTAGATCTGTAGTGTTGTGTTAGGACTGATCCTAGATCAGCCGGATTTAGTGTTGTTAGGACTGATCCTAGATCTGTGGTTAGTGTTGTGTTAGGACTGATTCTAGATCTGTGGTTAGTGTTGTGTTAGGACTGATTCTAGATCTGTGGTTAGTGTTGTTAGGATTAATTCTAGATCTGTGGTTAGTGTTGTGTTAGGACTGATTCTAGATCTGTGGTTAGTGTTGTGTTAGGACTGATCCTAGATCTGTGGTTATTGTGTTAGGACTGATCCTAGATCAGTGGTTTAGTGTTGTTAGGACTGATCCTAGATCTGTGGTTAGTGTTGTGTTAGGACTGATTCTAGATCTGTGGTTAGTGTTGTGTTAGGACTGATCCTAGATCTGTGTTAGTGTTGTTAAGATTGATCCTAGATCTGTGGTTAGTGTTGTTAGGTTGATCCTAGATCTGTGGTTAGTGTTGTGTTAGGACTGATCCTAGATCTGTGGTTAGTGTTGTGTTTAGGACTGATCCTAGATCTGTGGTTAGTGTTGTGTTAGGACTGATTTATAGATCTGTGGTTAGTGTTGTGTTAGGACTGATTCTAGATCTGTGGTTAGTGTTGTGTTAGGACTGATCCTAGATCTGTGGTTAGTGTTGTGTTAGGATTGATCCTAGATCTGTGGTTAGTGTTGTGTTAGGATTGATCTAGATCTGTGGTTTAGTGTTGTTAGGACTGATCCTGATCCTGAGTGGGGCATCTGCAGCGTTTACTGTGAACGTTAGGACTGATTCCTAGATCTGTGGTTAGTGTTGTTAGGACTGATTCTAGATCTGTGGTTAGTGTTGTGTTAGGACTGATCCTAGATCTGTGGTTAGTGTTGTTAGGTTGATTCTAGATCTGTGGTTAGTGTTGTGTTAGGACTGATCCTAGATCTGTGGTTAGTGTTGTGTTAGGATTGATTCTAGATCTGTGGTTAGTGTTGTGTTAGGACTGATCCTAGATCTGTGGTTAGTGTTGTTAGGACTGATCCTAGATCTGTGGTTTGAGTGTTGTGTTAGGACTGATTCTAGATAATATAATAAATAATATATGCCATTTAGCTGGCGCTTTTATCCCAAGCGACTTACAGTCATGTGTGCATACATTCTACGTATGGGTGGTCCCGGGAATCAGACCCCACTACCCTGGCGTTACAAGCGCCATGCTCTACCAACTGAGCCACAGAAGATCTGTGGTTAGTGTTGTGTTAGGACTGATTCTAGATCTGTGGTTTAGTGTTGTTAGGATTAATTCTAGATCTGTGGTTAGTGTTGTGTTAGGACTGATTCTAGATCTGTGGTTAGTGTTGTGTTAGGACTGATCCTAGATCTGTGGTTAGTGTTGTTAGGATGATCCTAGATCTGTGGTTTAGTGTTGTTAGGACTGATCTAGATCTGTGGTTAGTGTTGTGTTAGGACTGATTCTAGATCTGTGGTTAGTGTTGTGTTAGGACTGATCCTAGATCTGTGGTTAGTGTTGTTAGGACTGATCCTAGATCTGTGGTTAGTGTTGTGTTAGGACTGATTCTAGATCTGTGGTTAGTGTTGTGTTAGGATTGATCCTAGATCTGTGGTTAGTGTTGTGTTAGGATTGATCCTAGATCTGTGGTTTAGTGTTGTTAGGACTGATCCTAGATCTGTGGTTAGTGTTGTGTTAGGACTGATCCTAGATCTGTGGTTAGTGTTGTGTTAGGATTGATCCTAGATCTGTGGTTAGTGTTGTGTTAGGGTTGATCCTAGATCTGTGGTTAGTGTTGTGTTAGGTTTGATTCTAGATCTGTGGTTAGTGTTGTGTTAGGACTGATCCTAGATCTGTGGTTAGTGTTGTGTTAGGATTGATTCTAGATCTGTGGTTAGTGTTGTGTTAGGACTGATCCTAGATCTGTGGTTAGTGTTGTGTTAGGACTGATCCTAGATCTGTGGTTAGTGTTGTGTTAGGACTGATCCTAGATCTGTGGTTAGTGGTGTTAGGATTGATCCTAGATCTGTGGTTAGTGTTGTGTTAGGACTGATCCTAGATCTGTGGTTAGTGTTGTGTTAGGATTGATCCTAGATCTGTGGTTAGTGTTGTGTTAGGATTGATCCTAGATCTGTGGTTAGTGTTGTTAGGGTTCATCCTAGATCTGTGGTTAGTGTTGTTAGGGTTCATCCTAGATCTGTGGTTAGTGTTGTGTTAGGATTGATCCTAGATCTGTGGTTAGTGTTGTGTTAGGACTGATCCTAGATCAGGGTCCTGTTAGTAAACTCTACTACTACACAAGCTGCCAACATAACTCACTTCTTTGTTGAAGTATAAAAATATAAGGTACCAAACCCCTTCACAGGGTTGGTTAACTCTTCAGGTACCTCTGGAGAGTGGATGGAGGGAGGAGAAGGAGAGTGGATGGAGGGAGGAAAAGGAGAGTGGATGGAGGGAGGAGAAGGAGAGTGGATGGAGGGAAGGAGAAGGAGAGTGGATGGAGGGAGGAAAAGGAGAGTGGATGGAGGGAGGAGAAGGAGAGTGGATGGAGGGAGGAGAGGGAGAGTGGATGGAGGGAGGAGAAGGAGAGTGGATGGAGGGAGGAAAAGGAGAGTGGATGGAGGGAGGAAAGGAGAGTGGATGGAGGGAGGAAAAGGAGAGTGGATGGAGGGAGGAAAAGGAGAGTGGATGGAGGGAGGAAAAGGAGAGTGGATGGAGGGAGGAAAAGGAGAGTGGATGGAGGGAGGAAAGGAGAGTGGATGGAGGGAGGAGAAGGAGAGTGGATGGAGGGAGGAAAAGGATAGTGGATGGATGGAGGAGGAGAAGGAGAGTGGATGGATGGAGGGAGGAGAAGGAGAGTGGATGGAGGGAGGAGAAATGAGAGTGGATGGATGGAGGGAGGAGAAGGAGAGTGGATGGAGGGAGGAGAAGGAGAGTGGATGGAGGGAGGAAAAGGAGATGGATGGAGGGAGGAAAAGGAGAGTGGATGGAGGGAGGAGAAGGAGAGTGGACGTAGGGAGGAGAGGGAGAGTGGATGGAGGGAGGAGAAGGAGAGTGGATGGAGGGAGGAGAAGGAGAGTGGATGGATGGAGGGAGGAGAAGGAGAGTGGATGGAGGGAGGAGAAGGAGAGAGTGGATGGATGGAGGGAGGAGAAGGAGAGTGGATTGGAGGGAGAGGAGAGGGAGAGTGGATGAGGAGAAGGAGAGGATGGATGGAGGGAGGAGAAGGAGAGGGATGGATGGAGGGAGGAGAAGGAGAGTGGATGGAGGGAGGAAAAGGAGAGTGGATGGATGGAGAAGGAGAGTGGACGTGGGGAGGAGAGGGAGAGTGGATGGAGGGAGGAAAAGGAGAGTGGATGGAGGGAGGAGAGGGAGAGTGGATGGATGGAGGAAAGGAGAGTGGATGGAGGGAGGAGAGGGAGAGTGGATGGATGGAGAAGGAGAGTGGACATAGGGAG
>NW_026279937.1:0-8010 GCF_023373465.1 Oncorhynchus keta | reverse complement strand
GAGAGCGTTGTATGTGTCAAGTGTCAGTGTGCAGCGGGTAGGGTGAGTCAGGCGCAGGACACAGAACTGAGAGCAAAACATGTTTACTCTAAATAAATCACAAACTAATTCCCATACAGGGAAAATATTCCAGCTTGACACAAAGAAGCGATCTATAGCAAGAACAAACACACACAAAACCATGTAGGAACCAGAGGGTTAAATATGGAATAAATTATAACGTAATGGAAACCAGGTGTTTACAATCAAGACAAAACAAATGGAAAAAGAAACGTAGATTGGTGGCAGCTAGAAAGCCGGTGACGTCGACCGCCGAACACCGCCCGAACAAGGAGAGGCACCAACTTTGGCGGAAGTCGTGACAGAATGCATCTCTGTGTGTGGAGTAAAGGTGGTCTAGGATTTTTTCCCCCCTGGTTGCACATATGACATACTGGTAAAATGTTTGTAAAACTGATTTAAGTTTGCCTGCATTAAAGTCCCCGGTCACAAGAGAGCGCCTCTTCTGGGTGAGCATTTTCTTCTTTGCTTATGGCCTTATAGAGTTGGTTGAGAGCGGTCTTAGTGCCAGCTTTGCTTTGTGGTGGTAAATAGACAGCTACGAATAATACAGATGAGAACTCTCTTGGTAGATAGTGTGGTCGACAACTTATCATAAGGTACTCTACCTCAGGAGAGCAATACCTCGAGACATCTTTAATATTAGACATCACGCACCAGCTGTTATTGACAAAAAGACACACACCCCCACCCCTCGTCTTAGCATCTCTGTTCTGCCGGTGCATGGAAAATCCCACCATCTCTATATTGTCTGTTTCTTTGTTCAGCCACGTCTTGGTGAAATATAGGATGTTACAGTTTTTAATGTCCCATTGGTAGGATAATCTTAATAATAGGTCATCAATTTTATTTTCTAACAATTGCACATTAGCAAGCAGAATGGAAGGCATTGGGAGTTTACTCGCTCGCCTCCGGCTTCTCAGAAGGATACCCGATCTGCGTCCCATTTTCCGGCATATTTTCTTAATGCAAAAGGCGTCGATCTGGGCCTGTTCCAGTGAAAGCAGGATGTCCTTCTCGTCGGACTCGTTAAATGAAAAAAAAAAACGATTTTCTGATGTCCAGAAGATCTTTTCGGTCATAAGAGACGGTAGCAGAAACACCCGTAAGGGAGAGTAACAATGGTTGAGAGCTTTTGAAGCTTGAGTACTACAGGGAATGTGTTGATAGAATTGTGGTAGCGTTTTCCTAAGATATACTTTGTTAAGAATAACCGCAAAGCTCTGGTGTGTTTGGAATGCTCGCAGGGGATTCATCTAAAATG
The DNA here is from genome assembly GCF_023373465.1 of Oncorhynchus keta. Lineage (NCBI taxonomy): Eukaryota > Metazoa > Chordata > Actinopteri > Salmoniformes > Salmonidae > Oncorhynchus > Oncorhynchus keta. The sequence continues at coordinate 6,686 of NW_026279937.1, read as the reverse complement.
CAACGATCCTAGCTTTGGTCATGGGGTCAATGAAACGTACCTTTGCTGTCGGTGTGCTGTACCCACGGGGTGTGTGAGCATTGAAGGTGGAGTGGGACAAGAGGACTTACCTAGGATGGAAAGCACATCAGAGGAGGGGGGTATAAGCAGCGCGAAGGCCACCAGAGGCGAGAGATGGTGGACACAGTGGTGAGAATGACGGAGCAGCACCTGGGGAGGTGTGCTCCATGGCGGCAGAGATGCCACTGGAGGCGTTGCAACAGGAGGAGGGTAGTGCAGCGGGAGGCGAGTTACAAGTGTATTGGGAATTCAGTGAGGCCTTTGGGAAGTAAGGTATACAGTTTGTAAACTTAAAAGTCTGAAGTCTACTACCGAAGATTGATGAGATACGTCTGTTGGTTCACAAATCAGAGACTTTTTGGATTCATCTGTTTGTGATTCAGAAATTGAGATAGGCAATTCAAATCAAATCAAAGCTCATTGGTCATGTGCGCCGAATACAACAGGTTACAGTGAAATGCTTACTTACAGGCTCTAACCAATAGTGCAAAAAAGTAATTAGGTGAATAATAGTTAAGTAAAGAAATAAAAACAGTAAAAAGACAGTGAAAAACAGTAGCGAGGCTATAAAAGTAGTGAGTCTTCACGACTGAGTACGCACCCCTGGGGTGCTCCAGTGTTGAAGATCAGCGTGGTAGATGTGTTGCTACCTACCCTCACCGCCTGGGGGTGGCCTGTCAGGAAGTCCAGGATCCAGTTGCAGAGGGATGTGTTAAGCTCCAGGATCCTTAGCTTAGTGATGAGCTTTGAGGGTACTATGGTGTTGAACGCTGAGCTGTAGTCAATGAATAGCATTCTCACATAAGTGTTTCTTGTCCAGGTGGGAAAGGGCAGTGTGGAGTGCAATAGAGATTGCATCATCTGTGGATCTGTTTGGGCGGTATGCAAATTGGAGTGGGTCTAGGGTTTCTGGGATAATGGTGTTGATGTGAGCCATTACCAGCCTTTCAAATCACTTCATGGCTACAGACATGAGTGCTACGGGTCTGCAGTCATTTAGACAGGTTGCCTTTGTGTTCTTGGGCACAGAACCACTATAGTGGTCTGCTTAAAACATGTTGATTCAATCAGTGAAGACACCTGCGAGTTGGTCAGCACATGCCGGGAGCACACGTCCTGGTAATCCGTCTGGCCCCACACCTTTGTGTATGTTGACCTGTTTAAAGGTCTTGCTCACGTCGGCTACAGAGAGCATGATCACACAGTCAGCCGGGACAGCTGATGCTCTCATGTTTGCCTCAGTGTTGCTTGCCTCGAAGCGAGCATAGAAGTGATTTAGCTCGTCTGGTAGGCTCGTGTCACTGGGCAGCTCACGGCTTTGACTACTGCAATGCTCTACTTTCCACGCTACCCAGATGAAGAACTAAATAAACTTCAGTTAGTGCTAAATACGGCTGCTAGAATCATGACTATAAACCAAAAAATGTGATCATATTACTCCAGTGCTGATTTCAAGGTTTTACTACTAACTTACAAACCATTACGTGGGCTTGCTCCTACCTATCTTTCCGATTTGGTCCTGCCATACATACCTGTACATGTACACTACGGTCACAAGATGCAGGCCTAATTGTCCCTAGAATTTCTAAGCAAACAGCTGGAGGCAGGGCTTTCTCCTATAGAGCTCCATTTATATGGAATGGTCTGCCTATCCATGTGAGAGACTCAGACTCGGTCTCAACCTTTATGTCTTTATTGAAGACCCATCTCTTCAGTAGGTCCTATGATTGAGTGTAGTCTGGCCCAGGGGAGTGAAGGTGAACGGAAAGGCACTGGAGCGACTAACCGCCCTTGCTGTCTCTGCCTGGCCGGTCCCCCTCTCTCCACTGGGATTCTCTGCCTCTAACCCTATACAGGGGCTGAGTCACTGGCTTACTGGTACTCTTCCATGACGTCCCTAGGAGGGGTGTGTCACTTTAGTGGGTTGAGTCTCTGACGTGATCTTCCTGCCCGGGTTGGCGCCACCCTCGGGTTCGTGCTGTAGGGGAGATTTTCGTGGGCTATACTTGGCCTTGTCTCAGGGTAGTAAGTTGCTGGTTTGAAGATATCTCTCTAGTAGTGTGGGGTCTGTGCTTTGGCTTTGGCAAAGTGGGTGGGGTTATATCCTGCCTGGTTGGCACTGTCCGGGGGTATCGTTGGTGTCTCCTGACCCTTCCTGTTTCAGCCTCCAGTACTTATGCTGCAATTGTTTTTGTCGGGGGGCTAGGGTCAGTCTGTTTTATCTGGAGTATTTCTCCTGTCTTATCTAGTGTTCTGTGTGAATTTAGGTATGCTCCCTCTAATTCTCTCGCTCGCTTTCTTTCGTTCGCTTTTTCTCTCTCTTTCTCTCTTCTCTCGGAGGATCTGAGCCCTAGGACCATGCCTCAGGACTAGCTGGCCTGATGACTCCTTGCTGTCCCCAGTTCACCTGGCCGTGCTGTTGCTCCAGTTTCAATCTGTTCTGCCTGCGGCTATGGAACCCTGACCTGTTCACCGGACGTGATACCTTGTCCCGAACCTCAGGTTTTTGACTCTCTCTCTCTCTACAGCACCTGCTGTCTCTAACTTTGAATAATCGTCTATGAAAAGCCAGCTGAATATTTACTCCTGAGGTGCTTACCTGTTGCACCCTCTACAACCACTCTGATTTATTATTATTTGACCCTGCTGGTCATCTATGAACGTTTGAACATCTTGGCCATGTACTGTTATAATCTCTACTCGGCACAGCCAGAAGAGGACTGGCCACCCCTCATAGCCTGGTCCCTCTCTATATTACTTCCTAGGTTCCTGCCTTTCTAGGGAGTTTTTCCTAGCCACCGTGCTTCTACATCTGCTTTGCTTGCTGTTTGGGGTTTTAGGCTGGGTTTCTATACAGCACTTTGTGACATCGGCTAATGTAAAAAGGGCTTCATAAATACATTTGGTTGATTGATAATGCTGGGAAAGGTACTTTATTGTGTGTTTTTATTCATGTGGATGTCTGGCTTTTTCAAGTTTTATGTGTGCATGTTTTTTAAAATGGTTGAATTAATAAACTAAACTCAATCTAAATAAATGTAACTAGAAAACAGCTTAAACAAATGCAAATGTAGCTACTGTTGTTATTCTGGCTGCACTGTTTGATGTGACTGTAAATTAGCCATAGTTGGCTGGCTAGCAAGCAAGGGTTGCCAGCTAGTATGGCAATGGAACATTTAGAACGAACGACTGGGTCGCGTCCATAGATACAGAACAAAAAGACTGAAACGACTGGGTCGCATCTCTGACAAGCGAACCGATTGAATGAACGACCAGCTGGTTGGGTAGCAACCCTATATTTGTGTCGAGATTATATATACTGTGGAAGGATGAAATAGTATGAATAAATTAATAAAAATAAGGTTTTTAATGGAAAGATGTCTATCATTATTTGAATATGTTGGTAACCCATTAAAAAAAAAGCGATAATGCCCTTGAAGCCGGTGGTTGGAAGATTTATTGGCATAGTTTGCCGGCAATCGACATCGTCTCGGCCTAACAATACCGGTGCCAATATATACTCCAAACACCGGGTTCTCTGGCATTATCCCTGAAGTAAATGTAAAGCGTTTTGCTCTGGGAGTGCACACTGGATGCTTCTGGCCAAGGAATAGGGTTGATCCAAACATTCTGACCTCCCAATGGCAGTGAAGAACCCTCGCTAGGTACTTCCAGACACAAATGGGAGAACACCTCACGTCTGACCATTTTACTCGCCATAGCAGAGCTGGTGAGGCTGTTTTCATGTTATCTAGAGCATTGGTGACTGTAACTGTGCTGCTGGCAACAATTGAATTACATTTTTTGCAGACATTTATGGACAACGGTCATATTCAGGGTGTTGCATGTTCATAAATTCATCAGTTATTCTGCACTCTGGCACACTCAGACTAGAGTGCTTTAGGAGTAGATAGCCAGAGTGAATTTAAAAAAGCACCATTAACTAGAATAACTCCTTTAAAAAAAAAAAGTAACATTTATTTAACTAGGCAAGTCAGTTTAGAACAAATTCTTATTTTCAATGACGGCCTAGGAACAATGGGTTAACTGCCTTGTTCAGGGGCAGAATGACAGATTTTTACCTTGTCAGCTCGGGGATTCGATCTTGCAACCTTTCGGTTACTAGTCCAACACTCTAACTACTAGCCTCCTTAGCGTAATATATGGGCAATATAACACGGCTAAGGGCTGTTCCTATGAACAACGCAACGTGGAGTGCCTGGATACAGCCCTTAGTCATGGTATATTGGCCATATACCACAAACCCCCGAGGTGCCTTATTGCTATTGTACACTAGTTACCAATGTAATTAGAGCAGTAAAAATAAATGTTTTGTCATACCCATGGTATAGAGCCTGATATACCACAGCTGTCAGCCAATCAGCATGCAGGGCTCGAACCAATCCTTTTATAATAATTGATAGGCAATAGCGTAAAGCTATATGGCTGTAGCAGCTAGCCCTCAAGGAGGCAATGCAAAGTCAACCGTCACTGCAAAAAAAAACATTGCCATAAGAACATCAGCAGAATCCAATAGACTCCATTACATATCCATATAGAACGCATAAAACAATTTAGTCTTGACAAGCTTTCATGCATTGTACATAGGCTAAACATTTTTGAAATAGCGAAATCAGCTATTGTGCTACCTGTTTAGCAACAATAAATAGCCAAAATAGGGGGGTTTCACTGTGAAGCTAATATTGAATTGCATTTGGACTGCTTATGTATGACTTTTTCACAATGCAACTCTTCTCATTGGAAATAAAACAACCAGAACACCCGTGGATATTATTAAATGAGACTGTTGTTCAAGATGGCTTGGTTTTATACTCACCTCATGCATTGATAGCTGATATTGATTGGTGATATGATGCACTACAGCTACATTATAAATCCTAGACTACTTCATCCTAATATAAGCTGAATGTATTGGATACAAAACAAACACTGGCATATTATAAAGGAGAACATGTCCAATTTAATTATATGCCTGCATTTCAAACAGAAAGATATATTACATTAAATGAATACACCATTGTAATATTAGTAATGCCTTTTGCTCTCCTTGCAGGGGATTAGACAGATGAACTACAGCTCCCAGATGCCCAAGTCTCAAAACATGAACCGCGGGAAAACATGAACTCGTCATTACTTACCAATATGAACCCTTTTAGAGGTTTTCCTCTATCCGTGCAGTAATTCTTGGAACAAATACTCCATTGTACAAAATAAGTCAAGCATCAAGTTGTATTAGGGTGTACATGGTGCAACAAAATGATTACTTGCAGGTTCCTTCTAGACAATGCAACAACAATAAGAAATAATGCATTAAGAACACAAAGTAAATGGCTCAGTAGAATATAATAAACATTTTAGCATCTCCAAATGAGGTAAATCAAGGATATTAACATTCAACATGTATAAGTTCTGTAAATGAGGGCAACATTTTGGCATGACAGCCACATACTTACTATACACAGGAAAGTAGATCACCGTTTTTTGTTCCAGCCCTTCACTAACACTTCATTCAACTAATTGTGGTCTAAATTGTAGACCATGAACATTTGAAAACAGTGTTTTTGCTAGACAGGAATAAAAACTTGAACACAGTGCAGTACCACGAGGAAGAAAACACCAACATCTGAATTTTACACTATATATACAGTTGATGTTGGAAGTTTCTGACATTTAATCCTTGTAAATATTCCCTCTCTTAGGTCAGTTAAAATAACCACTTTATTTTAAGAATGTGAAATGTCAGAATAATAGTAGAGAGAATTATTGATTTTACTTTCTGATTAGCAACTGAGACTGAGGAGCTGGCCGTTTACAATGGGCACCTTTTCATCCAAGCCACTCAATACTGCCCCTGCAGCCATAAAAAGTTAACTTAGAAATTCTAGGGACAGGAAGGAGGCCTGCGTCTTGTGACTGTAGCGTACACATAGGTATGTACAGCAGGACTAAATCGGAAAGATGGGTAGGAGCAAGCCCATGTAATGCTTTGTATGTTAGCAGTAAAACCTTGAAATCTGCCCTAGTGTAAACAATAGTTGAAAACAATAGTTGTCCTTAAACTTAAACTTGAGAAACACTGAAAGTTACAGTTGATTTGTCAGAAGACAAACCATCCACGGAGACAAACTGATATCTTTCTGACAATAAGACCATTAACCAGGCCAGAACTTGTCCTTGTAGACCAATTTGGGTTTCCGATCTCTCCAAAAGAATGTGGTGATCGATGGTATCAAAAGCAGCACTAAGGTCTAGGAGCACGAGGACAAATCAAATCAAATCAAATCAAATGTATTTATATAGCCCTTCGTACATCAGCTGATATCTCAAAGTGCTGTACAGAAACCCAGCCTAAAACCCCAAACAGCAAGCAATGCAGGTGTAGAAGCACGGTGGCTAGGAAAAACTCCCTAGAAAGGCCAAAACCTCGGAAGAAACCTTGAAAGGAACCAGGCTATGTGGGGTGGCCAGTCCTCTTCTGGCTGTGCCGGGTGGAGATTATAACAGAACATGGCCAAGATGTTCAAATGTTCATAAATGACCAGCATGGTCAAATAATAACAAGGCAGAACAGTTGAAACTGGAGCAGCAGCACAGTCAGGTGGACC
>NW_026279936.1:0-10932 GCF_023373465.1 Oncorhynchus keta | reverse complement strand
AGGCCGTCTGCCGTTGTTGGTAATCCACTGTTGTGTCGTCCGCAAACTTGTGGTGGGGTGGAAGTGTGCAGGCCACGCAGTGCCTTTGGTGAACAGGAAGTACAGGAGAGGGGCTCCCAGAACTGCACCTTTGTGATTTAAGTGTTGAGATCATGAGGATGGAGATGTTGTTGCCTACCCTCACCACCTGGGGGCGGCCCGGTCAGGAAGTCAGTACCCAGTTGCACAGGGGCGGGGTCGATACCAGGGTCTCGAGAGCTTGATGACGAGCTTGGAGGGTACTATGGTGTTGAATGCCGAGCTGTTGTCGTGAACAGCATTCTCACATAGGTATTCCTCTTGTCCAGATGGGTTGGGCAGTGTGCAGTGTGGTTGAGATTGCATCGTCTGTGGACCTATTTGGGTGGTAAGCAAATTGGAGTGGGTCTAGGGTGTCAGGTAGGGTGGAGGTGATATGGTCCTTGACTAGTCTCTCAAAGCACTTCATGATGACGGAATTCGCCGTTTAGCTCAGTTACCTTAGCTTTCTTGGGAACAGGAACAATGGTGGCCCTCTTGAAGCATGTGGGAACAACAGACTGGTATAGGGATTGATTGAATATGTCCGTAAACACACCGGCCAGCTGGTCTGCGCATGCTCTGAGGGCGCGGCTGGGGATGCCGTCTGGGCCTGCAGCCTTGCGAGGGTTAACACGTTTAAATGTCTTACTCACCTAGGCTGCAGTGAAGGAGAGACCGCATGTTTTCGTTGCAGGCCGTGTCAGTGGCACTGTATTGTCCTCAAAGCGGGCAAAAAAGTTATTTAGTCTGCCTGGGAGCAAGACATCCTGGTCCGTGACTGGGCTGGGTTTCTTCTTGTAATCCGTGATTGACTGTAGACCCTGCCACATACCTCTTGTGTCTGAGCCGTTGAATTGAGATTCTACTTTGTCTCTATACTGACGCTTAGCTTGTTTGATAGCCTTGCGGAGGGAATAGCTACACTGTTTGTATTCGGACATGTTACCAGACACCTTGCCCTGATTAAAAGCAGTGGTTCGCGCTTTCAGTTTCACGCGAATGCTGCCATCAATCCACGGTTTCTGGTTAGGGAATGTTTTAATCGTTGCTATGGGAGCGACATCTTCAACGCACGTTCTAATGAACTCGCACACCGACTCAGCGTATTCGTCAATATTGTTATCTGACGCAATAAGAAACATATCCCAGTCCACGTGATGGAAGCAGTCTTGGAGTGTGGAGTCAGCTTGGTCGGACCAGCGTTGGACAGACCTCAGCGTGGGAGCCTCTTGTTTTAGTTTGTGTCTGTAGGCAGGGAGCAACAAAATGGAGTCGTGGTCAGCTTTTCCGAAAGGAGGGCGAGGAGACTCACTCATACTATGGGGGGTGAAGAGAGACACATGACAATATGACATCACTCATACTATGGGGGGTGAAGAGAGACACATGACAATATGACATCACTCATACTATGGGGGTGAGGAGAGACACATGACATCACTCATACTATGGGGGTGAAGAGAGACACATGACAATATGACATCACTCATACTATGGGGGTGAAGAGAGACACATGACAATATGACATCACTCATACTATGGGGGGTGAAGAGAGACACATGACAATATGACATCACTCATACTATGGGGGGTGAAGAGAGACACATGACATCACTCATACTATGGGGGATGAAGAGAGACACATGACAATATGACATCACTCATACTATGGGGGGTGAAGAGAGACATATGACATCACACATATTATGGGGGGTGAAGAGAGACACATGACATCACTCATACTATGGGGGGTGAAGAGAGACACATGACATCACTCATACTATGGGGGGTGAAGAGAGACAAATGACAATATGACATCACTCATACTATGGGGGGTGAAGAGAGACATATGACATCACTCATACTATGGGTGGTGAAGAGAGACACATGACAATATGACATCACTCATACTATGGGGGGTGAAGAGAGACACATGACATCACTCATACTATGGGGGGTGAAGAGAGACAAATGACATCACTCATACTATGGGGGGTGAAGAGAGACACATGACAATATGACATCACTCATACTATGGGGGTGAAGAGAGACACATGACATCACTCATACTATGGGGGGGTGAAGAGAGACATATGACATCACTCATACTATGGGGGTGAAGAGAGACACATGACAATATGACATCACTCATACTATGGGGGGTGAAGAGAGACACATGACATCACTCATACTATGGGGAGGTGAAGAGAGACAAATGACAATATGACATCACTCATACTATGGGGGTGAAGAGAGACACATGACAATATGACATCACTCATACTATGGGGGGTGAAGAGAGACAAATGACAATATGACATCACTCATACTATGGGGGTGAAGAGAGACACATGACAATATGACATCACTCATACTATGGGGGGTGAAGAGAGACAAATGACAATATGACATCACTCATACTATGGGGGGTGAAGAGAGACACATGACAATATGACATCACTCATACTATGGGGGGTGAAGAGAGACAAATGACAATATGACATCACTCATACTATGGGGGGTGAAGAGAGACACATGACAATATGACATCACTCATACTATGGGGGGTGAAGAGAGACAAATGACAATATGACATCACTCATACTATGGGGGTGAAGAGAGACAAATGACAATATGACATCACTCATACTATGGGGGTGAAGAGAGACAAATGACAATATGACATCACTCATACTATGGGGGTGAAGAGAGACAGATGACATCACTCATACTATGGGGGTGAAGAGAGAGACACATGACATCACTCATACTATGGGGGTGAAGAGAGAGACACATGACATCACTCATACTATGGGGGTGAAGAGAGACACATGACATCACTCATACTATGGGGAGTGAAGAGAGACACATGACATCACTCATACACTGAGGGGTGAAGAGAGACACATGACATCACTCATACTATGGGGGATGAAGAGGACACATGACATCACTCATACTGGGGGTGAAGAGACATACATGACAATATGACATCACTCATACTATGGGGGGTATGAAATACATCAATTATACTATAAAGAGAGAGACACACATGACATCACTCATACTATGGGGGTGAAGAGAGACACATGACATCACTCATATTATGGGGGTGAAGAGAGACATATGACAATATGACATCACTCATACTATGGGGGTGAAGAGAGACATATGACAATATGACATCACTCATACTATGGGGGTGAAGAGAGACATATGACAATATGACATCACACATATTATGGGGGTGAAGAGAGACACATGACATCACTCATACTGTGGGGTGAAGAGACACATGACATCACTCATACTATGGGGGTGAAGAGAGACACATGACATCACTCATACTATGGGGGTGAAGAGAGACAAATGACAATATGACATCACTCATACTATGGGGTGAAGAGAGACACATGACAATATATGACATCACTCATACTATGGGGGGTGAAGAGACACATGACAATATGACATCACTCATACTATGGGGGGTGAAGAGACACATGACAATATGACATCAATCATACTATGGGGTGAAGAGAGACACATGACATCACTCATACTATGGGGGTGAAGAGACACATGACAATATGACATCACTCATACTATGGGGGGGTGAAGAGAGACACATGACAATATGACATCACTCATACTATGGGGGTGAAGAGAGACAGATGACATCACTCATACTATGGGGGGTGAAGAGAGAGACACATGACATCACTCATACTATGGGGGTGAAGACACATGACATCACTCACTATGGGGGTGAAGAGAGAGACACATGACATCACTCATACTATGGGGGTGATGAGAGACACATGACAATATGACATCACTCATACTATAGGGGGTGAAGAGAGACAGATGACATCACTCATACTATGGGGGGTGAAGAGAGCACATGACATCACTCATACTATGGGGTGATGAGAGACACATGACAATATGACATCACTCATACTATAGGGGGTGAAGAGAGACAGATGACATCACTCATACTATGGGGGTGAAGAGAGACACATGACATCACTCATACTATGGGGGTGATGAGGAGACATCACTCTATACTACTATGGGAGGTGACACACATGACATCACTCATACTATGGGGGTGATGAGAGACATGACATCACTCATACTATGAAATTGATTAGAGACACATGACAATCATCACTCATACTATGGGGGTGAAGAGAGACACATGACATCATCATACTATGGGGGTGATACACATGACATCACTCATACTATGGGGGTGAAGAGGACACATGACATCACTCATACTATGAGGGGTGAAGAGAGACACATGACAATGTGACATGTAGTCAACTCTAGGAAGATGGGCAACACCCTGCTGCAACTCAACCTGTAGCGAAGGGGTCTGGACTGTGGGTGGAGGTCTGGGACTGTAGGTGGAGGTCTGGGACTGTAGGTGGAGGTATAGAGGTCTGGGACTGTAGGTGGAGGTCTGGGACTGTATGTGGAGGTCTGGGACTGTAGGTGGAGGTCTGGGACTGTAGGTGGAGGTATAGGGTCTGGGACTGTAGGTGGAGGTCTGGGACTGTAGGTGGAGGTCTGGGACTGTAGGTGGAGGTAAAGAGGTATGGGACTGTAGGGAGGTGAGGAGGTCTGGGACTGTAGGTGGAGGTAAAGAGGTCTGGGACTGTAGGTGGAGGGAAAGAGGTCTGGGACTGTAGGTGGAGGTAAAGAGGTCTGGGACTGTAGGTGGAGGTCTGGGACTATAGTATAGAGTCTGGGACTGTAGGTGGAGGTAAAGAGGTCTGGGACTGTAGGTGGAGGTCTGGGACTGTAGGTGGAGGTCTGGGACTGTAGGTGGAGGTAAAGAGGTATGGGACTGTAGGTGGAGGTAAAGAGGTATGGGACTGTAGGTGGGTGGAGGTAAGGAGGTCTGGGACTGTAGGTGGAGGTAAGGAGGTCTGGGACTGTAGGTGGGTAAAGAGGTCTGGGACTGTAGGTGGAGGTAAAGAGGTCTGGGACTGTAGGTGGAGGTCTGGGACTGTAGGTGGAGGTAAAGAGGTCTGGGACTGGGTGGAGGTCTGGGACTGTAGGTGGAGGTAAAGAGGTCTGGGACTGTAGGTGGAGGGTAAAGATGTATGGGACTGTAGGTGGAGGTAAGGAGGTATGGGACTGTAGGTGGAGGTAAAAGAGGTATGGGACTGTAGTAGGTGGAGGTCTGGGACTGTAGGTGGAGTAAATAGGTCTGGGACTGTAGGTGGAGGTAAAGAGGTCTGGGACTGTAGGTGGGAGGTAAAGAGGTCTGGGACTGTAGGTGCAGGTAATGAGGTCTGGGACTGTAGGCGGAGGTATGTGACTGTAGATGGAGGTAAAGAGGTCTGGGACTGTAGGTGGATGTAAGTATGGGACTGTAGGTGGAGGTAAGGAGGTATGGGACTGTAGGTGGAGGTAAAGAGGTCTGGGACTGTAGGTGGAGGTAAGGAGGTCTGGGACTGTAGGTGCAGGTAAAGAGGTCTGGGACTGTAGGTGGAGGTATGTGACTGTAGATGGAGGTAAAGAGGTCTGGGACTGTAGGTGGATGTAAAGAGGTATGGGACTGTAGGTGGAGGTAAGGAGGTATGGGACTGTAGGTGGAGGTAAAGAGGTCTGGGACTGTAGGTGGAGGTAAAGAGGTCTGGGACTGTAGGTGGAGGTATGTGACTGTAGGTGGAGGTAAAGAGGTCTGGGACTGTAGGTGGAGGTATAGAGGTCTGGGACTGTAGGTGGAGGTATAGAGGTCTGGGACTATAGTAGGTGGAGGTATAGAGGTCTGGGACTGTAGGTGGAGGTATAGAGGTCTGGGACTGTAGGTGGAGGTAAAGAGGTCTGGGACTGTAGGTGGAGGTATAGAGGTCTGGGACTGTAGGTGGAGGTCTGGGACTGTAGGTGGAGGTCTGGGACTGTAGGTGGAGGTATAGAGGTATGGGACTGTAGGTGGAGGTAGAGAGGTCTGGGACTGTAGGTGGAGGTAGAGAGGTATGGGACTGTAGGTGGAGGTATAGAGGTCTGGGACTGTAGGTGGAGGTATAGAGGTATGGGACTGTAGGTGGAGGTAGAGGTATGGGACTGTAGGTGGAGGTAGAGGGTCTGGGACTGTAGGTGGAGGTATAGAGGTCTGGGACTGTAGGTGGAGGTATAGAGGTCTGGGACTGTAGGTGGAGGTATAGAGGTCTGGGACTGTAGGTGGAGGTATAGAGGTATGGGACTGTAGGTGGAGGTATAGAGGTCTGGGACTGTAGGTGGAGGTATAGAGGTATGGGACTGTAGGTGGAGGTAAAGAGGTCTGGGACTGTAGGTGTGAGTAAGGATGACAAAAAGCAGAGAATTTACTGTTTACCCTCATTTACTCTCCTATCCTATCTAACCTGCCTACCCACTACTTACCTAACCTCTCTAACCTTACCTGCCTACCCACTACTTACCTAATCTACCCTCTCCTACCTTACCTGCCTACCCACTACTTACCTAACCTACCGTCTCCTACCTTACCTGCCTACCCACTACTTACCTAACCTCTCTAACCTTACCTGCCTACCCACTACTTACCTAACCTACCCTCTCTATCTTACCTGCCTACCCACTACTTACCTAACCTCTCTAACCTTACCTGCCTACCCACTACTTACCTAACCCTACCCTCTCCTATCTTACCTGCCTACCCACTACTTACCTAACCTACCCTCTCCTATCTTACGTGCCTACCCACTACTTACCTAACCTACCCTCTCTATCTTACCTGCCTACCCACTACTTACCTACCTACCCTCTCCTACCTTACCTGCCTACCCACCACCTATCTAACTTAGCACCACCTGGTGCTAAGCCAGAATACAGGGGTGGTCCACCCAGTCTTACCTAGTGTGCCTAGACAGTGAATATACTATGGGTACTGTGTATGCCCATGAGCCTCTTGCCCTAAACACTCCCTAGGTGCCTCCTTCTCCCCTAGAAACAAACTAAAGTGAATTTTACAAACAATTTCACAATCAAAAACAGTCCTTTTTGTCATAGACATACCTTAGTAGGACCGGCTACAAAAATACTGGCAACAAATTATACCTCCTCGCAACAACGAAAACACAGGCCATACTAATCATCTCTCCTCTGAGGACAACCAACACAGTGTGTAACCCACAGCTATCAGCCTTCTCTCTCAGCAATCATCTCTCCTCTGAGAACAACCAACACAGCTATCAGCCTTCTCTCTCAGCAATCATCTCTCCTCTGAGAACAACCAACACAGTGTATAACCCACAGCTATCAGCCTCCTCTCTCAGTAATCATCTCTCCTCTGAGAACAACCAACACAGCTATCATAACCTCCATCTCTCAGCAATCATCTCTCCTCTGAGAACAACCAACACAGCTATCAGCCTTCTCTCAAGCAATCATCTCTCCTCTGAGAACAACCAACACAGTGTATAACCCACAGCTATCAGCCTCCTCTCTCAGTAATCATCTCCCTCTGAGAACAACCAACACAGCTATCAGCCTCCTCTCTCAGCAATCATCTCTCCTCTGAGAACAACCAACACAGTGTATAACCCACACAGCTATCAGCCTCCTCTCTCAGCAATCATCTCTCCTCTGAGAACAACCAACACAGCTATCAGCCTCCTCTCTCAGCAATCATCTCTCCTCTGAGAACAACCAACACAGCTATCAGCCTCCTCTCTAAGCAATCATCTCTCCTCTGAGAACAACCAACACAGTGTATAACCCACAGCTATCAGCCTCCTCTCTCAGCAATCATCTCTCCTCTGAGAACAACCAACACAGCTATCAGCCTCCTCTCTCAGCAATCATCTCTCCTCTGAGAACAACCAACACAGCTATCAGCCTCCTCTCTAAGCAATCATCTCTCCTCTGAGAACAACCAACACAGTGTATAACCCACAGCTATCAGCCTTCTCTCTCAGCAATCATCTCCTCTGAGAACAACCAACACAGTGTGTAACCCACAGCTATCAGCCTTCTCTCTCAGCAATCATCTCTCCTCTGAGAACAACCAACTCAGCTATCAGCCTCCTCTCTCAGTAATCATCTCTCCTCTGAGAACAACCAACTCAGCTATCAGCCTTCTCTCTCAGCAATCATCTCTCCTCTGAGAACAACCAACTCAGCTATCAGCCTCCTCTCTCAGTAATCATCTCTCCTCTGAGAACAACCAACTCAGCTATCAGCCTTCTCTCTCAGCAATCATCTCTCCTCTGAGAACAGCCAACACAGCTATCAGCCTCCTCTCTCAACGATGTCTCTCCACTCTGAGAACAACCAACACAGTGTATAACCCACAGCTATCAGCCTCCTCTCTCAGTAATCATCTCTCTCCTCTGGGAACAACCAACACAGCTATCAGCCTCCTCTCTCAGTAATCATCTCTCCTCTGAGAACAACCAACACAGCTATCAGCCTTCTCTCTAAGCAATCATCTCTCCTCTGAGAACAACCAACACAGTGTATAACCCACAGCTATCAGCCTCCTCTCTCAGTAATCATCTCCCTCTGAGAACAACCAACACAGCTATCAGCCTCCTCTCTCAGTAATCATCTCTCCTCTGAGAACAACCAACACAGCTATCAGCCTCCTCTCTCAGTAATCATCTCTCCTCTGAGAACAACCAACACAGCTATCAGCCTTCTCTCTCAGCAATCATCTCTCCTCTGAGAACAACCAACTCAGCTATCAGCCTTCTCTCTCAGCAATCATCTCTCCTCTGAGAGCAACCAACACAGCTATCAGCCTCCTCTCTCAGCAATCATCTCTCCTCTGAGAACAACCAACACAGTGTATAACCCACAGCTATCAGCCTCCTCTCTCAGCAATCATCTCTCCTCTGAGAACAACCAACTCAGCTATCAGCCTTCTCTCTCAGCAATCATCTCTCCTCTGAGAACAACCAACACAGCTATCAGCCTCCTCTCTCAGCAATCATCTCTCCTCTGAGAACAACCAACACAGTGTATAACCCACAGCTATCAGCCTCCTCTCTCAGCAGTCATCTCTCCTCTGAGAACAACCAACACAGTGTATATATAACCCACAGCTATCAGCCTTCTCTCTCAGCAATCATCTCTCCTCTGAACAACAGAAGACTGGCTTTCATAGCTGGAGAAGGAGTCTAATGGGACACAGCTGTAACCTGACAAGGGGGCGGGGTCAGCTCCAATTAGCCATGGAGTCGACCAATCAGCAGCTCGGGGGATTTCAGGAAGCCATCCTGAAACACACACATAACAAACCACAACACAGACACTGGGGAGAGTAACAACGTGTAAAACAACACCTATCATACTACTATGACTGACCCTGTAAAACAACACCTATCATACTGCTATGACTGACCCTGTACAACAACACCTATCATACTACTATGACTGACCCTGTAAACAACACCTATCATACTACTATGACTGACCCTGTAAACAACACCTATCATATTACTATGACTGACCCTGTAAAACAACACCTATCATACTACTATGACTGACCCTGTAAAACAACACCTATCATACTGCTATGACTGACCCTGTAAAACAACACCTATCATACTACTATGACTGACCCTGTAAAACAACACCTATCATATTACTATGACTGACCCTGTACAACAACACCTATCATACTACTATGTCTGACCCTGTAAAACAACACCTATCATACTACTATGACTGACCCTGTAAAACAACACCTATCATATTACTATGACTGACCCTGTACAACATCACCTATCATACTACTATGACTGACCCTGTAAAACAACACCTATCATACTACTAAACTGACCCTGTACAACAACACCTATCATACTACTATGACTGACCCTGTAAAACAACACCTATCATACTACTGATTGACCCTGTAAAACAACACCTATCATACTACTATGACTGACCCTGTAAAACAACACCTATCATACTGCTATGACTGACCCTGTAAAACAACACTTATCATACTGCTATGGCTGACCCTGTAAAACAACACTTATCATACTGCTATGGCTGACCCTGTAAAACAACACCTATCATACTACTATGACTTACCCTGTACAACAACATATATGTGTCAATCACAAACATACAGTGTCTATACTACATGCTACCATGACTAGGTTTGGCTTTCTCCCTGCTGTCTGTTTCTCCCTGCTGTCTCCCTGTGGTCTGTTGTCCCTCAGAACATCAGAGAAACAAGCTGTGGCCATGGTGACTGTGTGTTGCCTGCTCTGTTATATATGAATGACTCGAGCACCACCTGGTGATATATATTGTTTTATATGAAAGACTCTAGCGCCACCTGGTGATATATATTGTTTGATATGAAAGACTCTAGCGCCACCTGGTGATGTAATATTTGATATAAATTACTCGAGCACCACCTGGTGATATATATTGTTTTATATGAATGACTCTAGCGCCACCTGGTGATGTATTGTTTTATATGAATGACTCTAGCACCACCTGGTGATATATATTGTTTTATATGAAAGACTCTAGCACCACCTGGTGATATATATTGTTTTATATGAAAGACTCTAGCGCCACCTGGTGATGTAATATTTGATATAAATTACTCGAGCACCACCTGGTGATGTAATATTTGATATAAATTACTCGAGCACCACCTGGTGATGTAATGTTTTATATGAATGACTCTAGCACCACCTGGTGATGTAATGTTTTATATGAATGACTCTAGCGCCACCTGGTGATGTAATATTTGATATAAATTACTCGAGCACCACCTGGTGATGTAATGTTTTATATGAATGACTCTAGCGCCACCTGGTGATGTAATATTTGATATAAATTACTCGAGCACCACCTGGTGATGTAATGTTTTATATGAATGACTCT
>NW_026279935.1:0-6387 GCF_023373465.1 Oncorhynchus keta | reverse complement strand
CCCTCCTCACCAGTCACTAGACCCCTCCTCACTAGTCACTAGATCCTTCCTCACCAGTCATCAGACCCCTCCTCACCAGTCATCAGACCCTCCTCACCAGTCATCAGACCCCTTCTCACCAGTCACCAGACCCCTCCTCTCCAGTCATCAGACCCCTCCTCACCAGTCATCAGACCTCCTCACCAGTCATCAGACCCCTTCTCACCAGTCACCAGACCCCTCCTCACTAGTCACAGACCCCTCCTCACTAGTCACTAGACCCCTCCTCACCAGTCACTAGACCCCTCCTCACTAGTCACTAGATCCTTCCTCACCAGTCATCAGACCCCTCCTCACCAGTCACCAGACCCCTTGTCACCAGACCCCTCCTCACTAGTCAACAGACCCCTCCCTCACTAGTCACTAGACCCCTCCTCACCAGTCACTAGACCCCTCCTCACTAGTCACTAGATCCTTCCTCACCAGTCATCAGACCCTCCTCTCCAGTCATCAGACCCTCCTCACCAGTCATCAGACCCCTCCTCACCAGTCATCAGACCCCTCCTCACCAGTCACTAGACCCCTCTTCACTAGTCACTAGATCCTTCCTCACCAGTCATCAGACCCCTCCTCTCCAGTCATCAGACCCCTCCTCACCAGTCATCAGACCCCTCCTCACCAGTCATCAGACCCTCCTCACCAGTCATCAGACCCCTCCTCACCAGTCACCAGACCCCTCCTCACCAGTCATCAGACCCCTCCTCACCAGTTATCAGACCCCTCCTCACCAGTCACCAGACCCCTCCTCACCAGTCACCAGACCCTGTCCCATCATGCTACTGCAGTCATAACAAAGAGGTGCATAAATATTACTAACAATCTTGGTTGGGAGATATAATTATCATCAGCTCTCTCTACTTCATGAATACCAATATATCCCTGTTTCTCTCTGTTTCCTCAATCCATTCCCCAACTATCATGTTGAATGCACCTTTTATCGTATTACCTCTACTCTCAGCTCTCTCTCTTTTCTCCTCTTTCTCTCTCTCTCTGTTTGCAGGAATATAGGGCTTATGCAGCTATGCTGGGTAGTGAGCAAACTCGTTATTATCATTTTCTGTCAGTCCGTCATCCCCCTCTCCCTCCCTCTCTCCCACCCTCCCCCATCCCCGCTCTCTCCCTCTCTGCCCCTCTCCCTCTCTCTCCTCTCTCTCCCACCCTCCCCTTCTCCCTTTCTCCCCATCTCCCACCCTCTCCCTCTCTGCCCCTCTCCCTCTCTCCCCATCTCCCACCCTCTCCCCCTCTCGCTCTCCCTCTCTCCCCCTCTCTCCCTCTCCCACCCCCCCCCTCTCTGCCCCTCTCCCTCTTTCCCACCCTCCCCCTCTCTCCCGCTCTCCCCCTCTCCCTCTCTCCCCATCTTCCAACCTCCCCCCTCTCTCTCTGCCCCTCTCCCTCTCTCCCTCTCCCTCTCATCTTTTCTACCTCTGGTGCCAGAAAGCTGGGTATGGGTCTCCACTGTGTTAGAATGCTAATGAGGTCTTGACATTGCGAATCGGTATGGAGAAGCCAATAGTGAATTATTAATGAGGAGATTATTATTTGGAATATTTGGAATAGTGTGGGTGAGGGAGGGTGGACATAATTATTCTCTCATTATTCTTTATCACATCCTAATAAATCATTATCCATCTTACAGGGCCTCTCCCTGATGTACTGATGTACAGGGCCTCTCCCTTTACTGATGTGTTCCCTGCTTGTTACTGCAGATTAGTTTCTATTCTTCACGTATCCTTCTCTCATTTTCTGCACTAATCTCCTCCCTCTCGTCACACGGCATGACAGATTGGCGGTGCCTGAACATTGTCTGCTAGTCAGACTAATGACGTCGTCCAGTGGGCCCCAGGGGGATTTCAGTCTGTTTTTAAACCCAAATAATAGTAGCAGAAAAAAATACCTCAGAACGAACGTCTGGAGGGCATTAATTCGATAACAAGATAAATCTGTGTTTTTCTCTTCCTGCCCTAATTAGCTGACACAGTTTTCGTATTACCTGTCTATCGTGTTGAGGAGCAGTAGTGAGACTGTGGAGGGACATGGAGAAGGAGGGAGATTTTCATAGCTTCTCTGCCAGAGGCCTCCCCCCCTCTCCTGGGGTGGATCACACTAGCCTCTCCCCATTTTGTCTCCACCATCTGATTCTGCACTGACTGGACAGGTACAAGACACTTCCTGGTAGCCATCCTCATTTCATTTACCTAGCTTTTGTTTACAGATCAGTGCAGATTTTATTTATTTATTTCTATTTCACCTTTATTTAACCAGGTAGGCTAGTTGAGAACAAGTTCTCATTTACAACTGCGACCAGGCCAAGATAAAGCATAGCAGTGTGAACAGACAAGACAGAGTTACACATGGAGTAAACAATTAACAAGTCAATAACACAGTAGGAAAAAAAAAAAAAAAAAGGGGGAGTCTATATACAATGTGTGCAAAAGGCATGAGGAGGTAGGCGAATAATTACAATTTTGCAGATTAACACTGGAGTGATAAATTATCAGATGGTCATGTACAGGTAGAGATATTGGTGTGCAAAAGAGCAGAAAAGTAAATAAATAAAAACAGTATGGGGATGAGGTAGGTAAAAATGGGTGGGCTATTTACCGATAGACTATGTACAGCTGCAGCGATCGGTTAGCTGCTCAGATAGCAGATGTTTGAAGTTGGTGAGGGAGATAAAAGTCTCCAACTTCAGTGATTTTTGCAATTCGTTCCAATCACAGGCAGCAGAGAACTGGAACGAAAGGCGGCCAAATGAGGTGTTGGCTTTAGGGATGATCAGTGAGATACACCTGCTGGAGCGCGTGCTACGGATGGGTGTTGCCATCGTGACCAGTGAACTGAGATAAGGCGGAGCTTTACCTAGCATGGACTTGTAGATGACCTGCAGCCAGTGGGTCTGGCGACGAATATGTAGCGAGGGCCAGCTGACTAGAGCATACAAGTCGCAGTGGTGGGTGGTATAAGGTGCTTTAGTGACAAAACGGATGGCACTGTGATAAACTGCATCCAGTTTGCTGAGTAGAGTGTTGGAAGCAATTTTGTAGATGACATCGCCAAGTCGAGGATCGGTAGGATAGTCAGTTTTACTAGGGTAAGTTTGGCAGCGTGAGTGAAGGAGGCTTTGTTGCGGAATAGAAAGCAGACTCTTGATTTGATTTTCGATTGGAGATGTTTGATATGAGTCTGGAAGGAGAGTTTACAGTCTAGCCAGACACCTAGGTACTTATAGATGTCCACATATTCAAGGTTGGAACCATCCAGGGTGGTGACGTCAGGCGTGCGGGTGCAGGCAGCGAAAGGTTGAAAAGTATGCATTTGGTTTTACTAGCGTTTAAGAGCAGTTGGAGGCCACGGAAGGAGTGTTGTATGGCATTGAAGCTCGTTTGGAGGTTAGATAGCACAGTGTCCAAGGACGGGCCGGAAGTATATAGAATGGTGTCGCTCTGCGTAGAGGTGGATCAGGGAATCGCCCGCAGCAAGAGCAACATCATTGATATATACAGAAAAAGAGTCAGCCCGAGGATTGAACCCTGTGGCACCCCCATAGAGACTGCCAGAGGACCGGGCAGCATGCCCTCCGATTTGACACACTGAACTCTGTCTGCAAAGTAATTGGTGAACCAGGCAAGGCAGTCATCCGAAAAACCGAGGCTACTGAGTCTGCCGATAAGAATATGGTGATTGACCGAGTCGAAAGCTTTGGCAAGGACGATGAAGACGGCTGCACAGTACTGTCTTTTTTCGAAGGCAGTTATGATATCGTTTAGTACCTTGAGCGCGGCTGAGGTGCACCCGTGAACAGCTCGGAAACCAGATTGCACAGCGGAGAAGGTACGGTGGGATTCGAGATGGTCAGTGACATTTACATTTACATTTAAGTCATTTAACAGACGCTCTTATCCAGAGCGACTTACAAATTGGTGCATTCACCTTATGACATCAAGTGGAACAGCCACTTTACAATAGTGCATCTAAATCTTTTAAGGGGGGTGAGAAGGATTACTTATCCTATCCTAGGTATTCCTTAAAGAGGTGGGGTTTCAGGTGTCTCCGGAAGGTGGTGATTGACTCCGCTGTCCTGGCGTCGTGAGGGAGTTTGTTCCACCATTGGGGGGCCAGAGCAGCGAACAGTTTTGACTGGGCTGAGCGGGAACTGTACTTCCTCAGTGGTAGGGAGGCGAGCAGGCCAGAGGTGGATGAACGCAGTGCCCTTGTTTGGGTGTAGGGCCTGATCAGAGCCTGGAGGTACTGAGGTGCCGTTCCCCTCACAGCTCCGTAGGCAAGCACCATGGTCTTGTAGCGGATGCGAGCTTCAACTGGAAGCCAGTGGAGAGAGCGGAGGAGCGGGGTGACGTGAGAGAACTTGGGAAGGTTGAACACCAGACGGGCTGCGGCGTTCTGGATGAGTTGTAGGGGTTTAATGGCACAGGCAGGGAGCCCAGCCAACAGCGAGTTGCAGTAATCCATATATATTATTATTATTATTATTATATTATATATTATAATCCAGACGGGAGATGACAAGTGCCTGGATTAGGACCTGCGCCGCTTCCTGTGTGAGGCAGGGTCGTACTCTGCGGATGTTGTAGAGCATGAACCTACAGGAACGGGCCACCTCCTTGATGTTAGTTGAGAACGACAGGGTGTTGTCCAGGATCACGCCAAGGTTCTTAGCGCTCTGGGAGGAGGACACAATGGAGTTGTCAACCGTGATGGCGAGATCATGGAACGGGCAGTCCTTCCCCGGGATGAAGAGCAGCTCCGTCTTGCCGAGGTTCAGCTTGAGGTGGTGATCCGTCATCCACACTGATATGTCTGCCAGACATGCAGAGATGCGATTCGCCACCTGGTCATCAGAAGGGGGACCAGAAGGGGGACCACAGTGACCTGTTTGCTGACTTGGCTTTCGAAGACCTTAGATAGGCAGGGCAGGATGGATATAGGTCTGTAACAGTTTGGGTCCATTGTGTCTCCCCCTTTGAAGAGGGGGATGACTGCGGCAGCTTTCCAATACTTGGGGATCTCAGACGATATGAAAGAGAGGTTGAACAGGCTGGTAATAGGGGTTGCGACAATGGCGGAGGATAGTTTCAGAAATAGAGGGTCCAGAATCAGGGGTGTCAAACATACGGCCCGCGGGCCGGGAACGGACCCCAAGGAGGTTCGATCAGGCCCGCAGGATAATTTGAAAGTGGAAAAAATGCATAAAAGACATGGAATTAATATTTTTAATTCGCTGCAATTCATGGATTATCGCTAAGGAGAGCACTCTTTCCATCAGAGTAGAAGACAAGCCGCATCACTGAGACAGACTGAAAACAGCGAGACTGGTATCAATGCGCCATCTGCTGCTTGTTACGACGTTGTTAATACCTTGGTCTCTACTCTCTCCGCTACACCCTCATTAGCCAAAATGTCGTTATCCAAACGGAGAAAAGTAGATAAGGAGTGTAGAATTTTCAAAGAAAAATGGACCACGTCCTATTTATTTACAGAGATGCACGGAAAACCTTTGTGCTTGGTGTGTTTGCAACAAGTTTCGGTATTGAAGGAATATAATATTCGACGCCACTACGAGACTCATCACAGCGAAAAACTAGACTAACACCTTTAAAATGCTGCCTTAGATACTGTTTGCATTGAAAGAATACAGCTCTGTGAAGATGAATCCTTACTGTGGTGATTTAAAAAATGTGCACTTTAATGTTAGTCAGCAGCTTCAAAACAAAAGTTGTGTGATGGAATTCTACTGTTCATACAACTCCATAAATTTTCAGTATGTATTGTATGTGTATGTATGTTTCATGTATGAAGTTTACAGATTTACAGGACAGGCGAACACTTTCTTCATTACACATTTAAAATCACTCTCCTTAGTTTGTAAGGTGTACGCAGGGATTACATTTAGATTTTATATGCGTATGTGTAAGTGGTTTAAAAATTCCTTTCTTTAAAAGTCTCATTTAATCTTAAAGTGCATTACTATATTTTTCAGTACCAATTAAAGTTTTGTGCCTTTGTACAATCAGTGGGATCAGTTGCAATGCATATTTGTGAATGATAAAAGTAATTGCACATTTGTCTAAGGAAATATGAGGTGTTTCATGAAATGTTTTGTAAAAGGATAGTTCATTAAATTTCAATATTTTCCTAATGTTCTTGTGCTTCTTTACACCAAAACAAAGGAAAGACATGATATTTTGGTTATTTATAGCAGAGTATGGTATAATTTTAATGGTCCGGCCCACTTGACATCTCCCTAGGCCGTATGTGGCCCACGATGCGAAATGAGTTTGACACCCCTGGTCCAGATTGTCAAGCCCAGCTGATATGTACGGGTCCAGGTTT
>NW_026279934.1:0-11099 GCF_023373465.1 Oncorhynchus keta | reverse complement strand
CTCTCAGTATTCCTCTGTTTGTTGACATGTATTGTCATCTCTCAGTATTCCTCTGTTTGTTGACATGTATTGTCATCTCTCAGTATTCCTCTGTTTGTTGACATGTATTGTCATCTCTCAGTATTCCTCATGTTCATCTCAGTTGACATGTATTGTCATCTCTCAGTATTCCTCTGTTTGTTGACATGTATTGTCATCTCTCAGTATTCCTCTGTTTGTTGACATGTATTGTCATCTCTCAGTATTCCTCTGTTTGTTGACATGTATTGTCATCTCTCAGTATTCCTCTGTGTGTTGTATTGTCATCTCAGTATTCTGTCATGTATTGTCATCTCTCAGTATTCGTCTGTTTGTTGACATGTATTGTCATCTCTCAGTATTCCTCTGTTTGTTGACATGTATTGTCATCTCTCAGTATTCGTCTGTTTGTTGACATGTATTGTCATCTCTCAGTATTCCTCTGTTTGTTGACATGTATTGTCATCTCTCAGTATTCCTCTGTTTGTTGACATGTATTGTCATCTCTATTCAGTATTCGTCTGTTTGTTGACATGTATTGTCATCTCTCAGTATTCCATGTATTGTCTGTTTGTTGTTTGTTGATGTATTGTCATCTCTCAGTATTCGTCTGTTTGTTGACATGTATTGTCATCTCTCAGTATTCCTCTGTTTGTTGACATGTATTGTCATCTCTCAGTATTCCTCTGTGTGTTGACATTATTGTCATCATATTCCTCTGTTTGTTGACATGTATTGTCATCTCTCAGTATTCCTCTGTTTGTTGACATGTATTGTCATCTCTCAGTATTCGTCTGTTTGTTGACATGTATTGTCATCTCTCAGTATTCGTCTGTTTGTTGACATGTATTGTCATCTCTCAGTATTCCTCTGTTTGTTGACATGTATTGTCATCTCTCAGTATTCCTCTGTGTGTTGACATGTATTGTCATCTCTCAGTATTCCTCTGTTTGTTGACATGTATTGTCATCTCTCAGTATTCCTCTGTGTGTTGACATGTATTGTCATCTCTCAGTATTCCTCTGTTTGTTGACATGTATTGTCATCTCTCAGTATTCCTCTGTTTGTTGACATGTATTGTCATCTCTCAGTATTCCTCTGTTTGTTGACATGTATTGTCATCTCTCAGTATTCCTCTGTTTGTTGACATGTATTGTCATCTCTCAGTATTCCTCTGTTTGTTGACATGTATTGTCATCTCTCAGTATTCCTCTGTGTGTTGACATGTATTGTCATCTCTCAGTATTCCTCTGTTTGTTGACATGTATTGTCATCTCTCAGTATTCGTCTGTTTGTTGACATGTATTGTCATCTCTCAGTATTCCTCTGTTTGTTGACATGTATTGTCATCTCTCAGTATTCATGTATTGTCATCTGTTTGTTGACATGTATTGTCATCTCTCAGTATTCCTCTGTTTGTTGACATGTATTGTCATCTCTCAGTATTCCTCTGTTTGTTGACATGTATTGTCATCTCTCAGTATTCCTCTGTTTGTTGACATGTATTGTCATCTCTCAGTATTCCTCTGTTTGTTGACATGTATTGTCATCTCTCAGTATTCCTCTGTTTGTTGACATGTATTGTCATCTCTCAGTATTCCTCTGTTTGTTGACATGTATTGTCATCTCTCAGTATTCCTCTGTGTGTTGACATGTATTGTCATCTCTCAGTATTCCTCTGTTTGTTGACATGTATTGTCATCTCTCAGTATTCCTCTGTGTGTTGACATGTATTGTCATCTCTCAGTATTCCTCTGTTTGTTGACATGTATTGTCATCTCTCAGTATTCCTCTGTTTGTTGACATGTATTGTCATCTCTCAGTATTCCTCTGTGTGTTGACATGTATTGTCATCTCTCAGTATTCGTCTGTTTGTTGACATGTATTGTCATCTCTCAGTATTCGTCTGTGTGTTGACATGTATTGTCATCTCTCAGTATTCCTCTGTGTGTTGACATGTATTGTCATCTCTCAGTATTCCTCTGTTTGTTGACATGTATTGTCATCTCTCAGTATTCCTCTGTTTGTTGTTGACATGTATTGTCATCTCTCATGTATTGTCATCTCAGTATTCCTCTGTTTGTTGACATGTATTGTCATCTCTCAGTATTCCTCTGTTTGTTGACATGTATTGTCATCTCTCAGTATTCGTCTGTTTGTTGACATGTACATGTGTCATCTCTCAGTATTCGTCTGTTTGTTGACATGTATTGTCATCTCTCAGTATTCCTCTGTTTGTTGACATGTATTGTCATCTCTCAGTATTCCTCTGTTTGTTGACATGTATTGTCATCTCTCAGTATTCGTCTGTTTGTTGACATGTATTGTCATCTCTCAGTATTCGTCTGTTTGTTGACATGTATTGTCATCTCTCAGTATTCCTCTGTGTGTTGACATGTATTGTCATCTCTCAGTATTCCTCTGTTTGTTGACATGTATTGTCATCTCTCAGTATTCCTCTGTTTGTTGAGTATTCTCTGTGTGTTGACATGTATTGTCATCTCTCAGTATTCCTCTGTGTGTTGACATGTATTGTCATCTCTCAGTATTCCTCTGTGTGTGTTGACATGTGTCATCTCCTATTGTCTGTTTGTTGACATCACCTCAGTATTCCTCTGGCTCTGATCAGGCCCTACATCTCCAAATTCAAGTTTGTTGCACATGTTCATCCAGTATTCCTCTGGCCTGTATCGCCTCCCAGTATTCCACTGTTTGTTGACATGTACAGTTCTGTGTGTTGACCGTCATGTATTGTCATCCAGTCACATGTATTGTCATCTGTTCGCTGCTCTGGCCCCCAATTGTCATCTCTGTGTGGAACAAACTCCCTCTGTTTGTTTGACATGACGCCAGGATTGTCAGCATCTCTCCAGTTTGTCATCACCACCAGTATTGTCATCCTCTGTTTGTTGACATGTATTGTCATCTCTCAGTATTCCTCTGTTTGTTGACATGAATATCTCTCAGGATTCCTCTGTTGTTTGTTGACATGTAATCTCTCAGTATTCCTCTGTTTGTTGACATGTATTGTCATCTCTCAGTATTCCTCTGTTTGTTGACATGTATTGTCATCTCTCAGTATTCAAGATTTAGATCATCTCTCAGTGTGTGTTGACATGTATTGTCATCTCTCCAATTCCTCTGTTTGTGTCATCTCAATTTGTCATCTCTCAGTTCCCTCTGTGTGTTGACATGTATTGTCATCTCTCAGTATTCGTCTGTTTGTTGACATGTATTGTCATCTCTAAATGTTTGTTTGACATGTATTGTCATCTCTCAGTATTCCTCTGTTTGTTGACATGTATTGTCATCTCTCAGTATTCCTCTGTTTGTTGACATGTATTGTCATCTCTCAGTATTCCTCTGTTTGTTGACATGTATTGTCATCTCTCAGTATTCCTCTGTTTGTTGACATGTATTGTCATCTCTCAGTATTCGTCTGTGTTTGACATGATTCCTCTGTTTGTTGACATGTATTGTCATCTCTCAGTATTCGTCTGTTTGTTGACATGTATTGTCATCTCTCAGTATTCCTCTGTGTGTTGACTGTGTGTTGTTTGTTGACATGTATTGTCATCTCTCAGTATTCCTCTGTGTGTTGACATGTATTGTCATCTCTCAGTATTCCTCTGTTTGTTGACATGTATTGTCATCTCTCAGTATTCCTCTGTGTGTTGACATGTATTGTCATCTCTCAGTATTCCTCTGTTTGTTGACATGTATTGTCATCTCTCAGTATTCCTCTGTTTGTTGACATGTATTGTCATCTCTCAGTATTCCTCTGTTTGTTGACATGTATTGTCATCTCTCAGTATTCCTCTGTTTGTTGACATGTATTGTCATCTCTCAGTATTCCTCTGTGTGTTGACATGTATTGTCATCTCTCAGTATTCCTCTGTTTGTTGACATGTATTGTCATCTCTCAGTATTCCTCTGTTTGTTGACATGTATTGTCATCTCTCAGTATTCGTCTGTTTGTTGACATGTATTGTCATCTCTCAGTATTCGTCTGTTTGTTGACATGTATTGTCATCTCTCAGTATTCCTCTGTTTGTTGACATGTATTGTCATCTCTCAGTATTCCTCTGTTTGTTGACATGTATTGTCATCTCTCAGTATTCCTCTGTGTGTTGACATGTATTGTCATCTCTCCAGTATTCCTCTGTTTGTTGACATGTATTGTCATCTCTCAGTATTCCTCTGTTTGTTGACATGTATTGTCATCTCTCAGTATTCCTCTGTTTGTTGACATGTATTGTCATCTCTCAGTATTCGTCTGTTTGTTGACATGTATTGTCATCTCTCAGTATTCCTCTGTTTGTTGACATGTATTGTCATCTCTCAGTATTCCTCTGTTTGTTGATTCATCTCTGTTTGTTGACATGTATTGTCATCTCAGTATTCTGTTTGTTGACATGTATTGTCATCTCTCAGTATTCCTCTGTTTGTTGACATGTATTGTCATCTCTCAGTATTCCTCTGTTTGTTGACATGTATTGTCATCTCTCAGTATTCCTCTGTTTGTTGACATGTATTGTCATCTCTCAGTATTCCTCTGTTTGTTGACATGTATTGTCATCTCTCAGTATTCCTCTGTTTGTTGACATGTATTGTCATCTCTCAGTATTCCTCTGTGTTGTTGACATGTATTGTCATCTCTCAGTATTCCTCTGTGTGTTGACATGTATTGTCATCTCTCAGTATTCCTCTGTTTGTTGACATGTATTGTCATCTCTCAGTATTCCTCTGTTTGTTGACATGTATTGTCATCTCTCAGTATTCCTCTGTTTGTTGACATGTGTGTTGACATGTGTCATCTCTCAGTATTCGTCTGTTTGTTGACATGTATTGTCATCTCTCAGTATTCCTCTGTTTGTTGACATGTATTGTCATCTCTCAGTATTCCTCTGTTTGTTGACATGTATTGTCATCTCTCAGTATTCCTCTGTTTGTTGACATGTATTGTCATCTCTCAGTATTCCTCTGTGTGTTGACATGTATTGTCATCTCTCAGTATTCCTCTGTTTGTTGACATGTATTGTCATCTCTCAGTATTCCTCTGTTTGTTGACATGTATTGTCATCTCTCAGTATTCGTCTGTTTGTTGACATGTATTGTCATCTCTCAGTATTCCTCTGTTTGTTGACATGTATTGTCATCTCTCAGTATTCCTCTGTTTGTTGACATGTATTGTCATCTCTCAGTATTCCTCTGTTTGTTGACATGTATTGTCATCTCTCAGTATTCCTCTGTTTGTTGACATGTATTGTCATCTCTCAGTATTCGTCTGTTTGTTGACATGTATTGTCATCTCTCAGTATTCGTCTGTGTGTTGACATGTATTGTCATCTCTCAGTATTCCTCTGTTTGTTGACATGTATTGTCATCTCTCAGTATTCCTCTGTTTGTTGACATGTATTGTCATCTCTCAGTATTCCTCTGTTTGTTGACATGTATTGTCATCTCTCAGTATTCCTCTGTTTGTTGACATGTATTGTCATCTCTCAGTATTCGTCTGTTTGTTGACATGTATTGTCATCTCTCAGTATTCCTCTGTTTGTTGACATGTATTGTCATCTCTCAGTATTCCTCTGTTTGTTGACATGTATTGTCATCTCTCAGTATTCCTCTGTTTGTTGACATGTATTGTCATCTCTCAGTATTCCTCTGTTTGTTGACATGTATTGTCATCTCTCAGTATTCCTCTGTTTGTTGACATGTATTGTCATCTCTCAGTATTCCTCTGTTTGTTGACATGTATTGTCATCTCTCAGTATTCGTCTGTGTGTTGACATGTATTGTCATCTCTCAGTATTCCTCTGTTTGTTGACATGTATTGTCATCTCTCAGTATTCCTCTGTTTGTTGACATGTATTGTCATCTCTCAGTATTCCTCTGTTTGTTGACATGTATTGTCATCTCTCAGTATTCGTCTGTTTGTTGACATGTATTGTCATCTCTCAGTATTCCTCTGTTTGTTGACATGTATTGTCATCTCTCAGTATTCCTCTGTTTGTTGACATGTATTGTCATCTCAGTATTCCTCTGTTTGTTGACATGTATTGTCATCTCTCAGTATTCCTCTGTTTGTTGACATGTATTGTCATCTCTCAGTATTCGTCTGTGTGTTGACATGTATTGTCATCTCTCAGTATTCCTCTGTTTGTTGACATGTATTGTCATCTCTCAGTATTCCTCTGTTTGTTGACATGTATTGTCATCTCTCAGTATTCCTCTGTTTGTTGACATGTATTGTCATCTCTCAGTATTCCTCTGTTTGTTGACATGTATTGTCATCTCTCAGTATTCCTCTGTTTGTTGACATGTATTGTCATCTCTCAGTATTCGTCTGTTTGTTGACATGTATTGTCATCTCTCAGTATTCCTCTGTGTGTTGACATGTATTGTCATCTCTCAGTATTCCTCTGTTTGTTGACATGTATTGTCATCTCTCAGTATTCCTCTGTTTGTTGACATGTATTGTCATCTCTCAGTATTCCTCTGTTTGTTGACATGTATTGTCATCTCTCAGTATTCGTCTGTTTGTTGACATGTATTGTCATCTCTCAGTATTCCTCTGTTTGTTGACATGTATTGTCATCTCAGTATTCCTCTGTGTGTTGACATGTATTGTCATCTCTCAGTATTCCTCTGTGTGTTGACATGTATTGTCATCTCTCAGTATTCGTCTGTTTGTTGACATGTATTGTCATCTCTCAGTATTCCTCTGTTTGTTGACATGTATTGTCATCTCTCAGTATTCCTCTGTTTGTTGACATGTATTGTCATCTCTCAGTATTCCTCTGTGTGTTGACATGTATTGTCATCTCTCAGTATTCCTCTGTTTGTTGACATGTATTGTCATCTCTCAGTATTCCTCTGTTTGTTGACATGTATTGTCATCTCTCAGTATTCGTCTGTTTGTTGACATGTATTGTCATCTCTCAGTTTTTGACATGTCTGTGTGTTGACATGTATTGTCATCTCTCAGTATTCCTCTGTGTGTTGACATGTATTGTCATCTCTCAGTATTCCTCTGTTTGTTGACATGTATTGTCATCTCTCAGTATTCCTCTGTTTGTTGACATGTATTGTCATCTCTCAGTATTCGTCTGTTTGTTGACATGTATTGTCATCTCTCAGTATTCCTCTGTTTGTTGACATGTATTGTCATCTCTCAGTATTCCTCTGTTTGTTGACATGTATTGTCATCTCTCAGTATTCCTCTGTTTGTTGACATGTATTGTCATCTCTCAGTATTCGTCTGTTTGTTGACATGTATTGTCATCTCTCAGTATTCCTCTGTTTGTTGACATGTATTGTCATCTCTCAGTATTCCTCTGTTTGTTGACATGTATTGTCATCTCTCAGTATTCCTCTGTTTGTTGACATGTATTGTCATGTTTCAGCAGTCTTCTCCTCTGACTAAACATTAAGTCAATCTGCGGTACGTTATGGAATATTTATCCAGATTTGTACATTTCTTTACATTAGAGAACAGAGAGAATATTGAGTCTAAATGGATGTCCTGTTTTGTATTCCGGAAACATCATTCTGAAATGAGGGGCATGTGTTTTGATTTATTAATGTGTTTTGGATGGAAAATTGTTTTCTCCTGTGACCTTGAGATTATGGTTGGTGATTCAGATTCCAGAGCATCCTCTACTCTATAATAAAGATTAATCCTTGGGAGATATACACTTACCATGGTGAATTAAGCGCAGAAGTACATAGTAAACCCTTGACAGGACGTAAATGGATCGTAATCGATCCCAATGCTTTTATTTATGTCAAATAGTGGACACACACGTGTACAGAAAACATACATTCAAAGTCAGTGGTGGTTCCCTTGAGCAGCTTGCTAGGGTTTTAGACTGGAAGAAAGAGAACATGTTGAGAGAGGAAAGAACACAGCGCTTTCAATCATTTCTGGTTTAGAAAATCAGCCGCAAAAGTCAAAATGTTGACTATTTACTGTAAATCAATAAATGTAACGAAACAATGTTATTGCTTTTTTTTGGCGCAAGTGCTACCTTTTTACCGTGGCTTGGGGATTGGGACTTTACATACAATCTCAATAAGGTCTTTTCTTATTTACCATCTCTCTCTCCTCTCTCTCTCTCTCCTCTCTCTCTTCCTCTCTCTCTTCCTCTCTCTCCTCTCTCTCTCTCTCTCTCTCTCTCTCTCAATTCAATTCAATTCAATTCAAGGGCTTTATTGGCATGGGAAACATGTGTTAACATTGCCAAAGCAAGTGAGGTAGACAACATACAAAGTGAATATATAAAGTGAAAAACAACAAAAATTAACAGTAAACATTACACATACAGAAGTTTCAAAACAGTAAAGACATTACATTTACATTTACATTTAAGTCATTTAGCAGACGCTCTTATCCAGAGCGACTTACAAATTGGTGCATTCACCTTATGACATCCAGTGGAACAGCCACTTTACAATAGTGCATCTAAGTCTTTAGGGGGTGAGAAGGATTACTTATCCTATCCTAGGTATTCCTTAAAGAGGTGGGGTTTCAGGTGTCTCCGGGAGGTGGTGATTGACTCCGCTGTCCTGGCGTCGTGAGGGAGTTTGTTCCACCATTGGGGGGCCAGAGCAGCGAACAGTTTTGACTGGGCTGAGCGGGAACTGTACTTCCTCAGTGGTAGGGAGGCGAGCAGGCCAGAGGTGGATGAACGCAGTGCCCTTGTTTGGGTGTAGGGCCTGATCAGAGCCTGGAGGTACTGAGTTCCCCTCACAGCTCCGTAGGCAAGCACCATGGTCTTGTAGCGGATGCGAGCTTCAACTGGAAGCCAGTGGAGAGAGCGGAGGAGCAGGGTGACGTGAGAGAACTTGGGAAGGTTGAACACCAGACGGGCTGCGGCGTTCTGGATGAGTTGTAGGGGTTTAATGGCACAGGCAGGGAGCCCAGCCAACAGCGGTTGCAGTAATCCAGACGGGAGATGACAAGTGCCTGGATTAGGACCTGCGCCGCTTCCTGTGTGAGCAGGGTCGTACTCTGCGGATGTTGTAGAGCATGAACCTACAGGAACGGGCCACCGCCTTGATGTTAGTTGAGAACGACAGGGTGTTGTCAGGATCACGCCAAGGTTCTTAGCGCTCTGGGAGGGAGGACACAATGGAGTTGTCAACCGTGATGGCGAGATCATGGAGCGGGCAGTCCTTCCCGGGAGGAAGAGCAGCTCCGTCTTGCCGAGGTTCAGCTTGAGGTCCGTCATCCACACTGATATGTCTGCCAGACATGCAGAGATGCGATTCGCCACCTGGTCGTCAGAAGGGGGAAAGGAGAAGATTAATTGTGTGTCGTCTGCATAGCAATGATAGGAGAGACCATGTGAGGTTATGACAGAGCCAAGTGACTTGGTGTATAGCGAGAATAGGAGAGGGCCTAGAACAGAGCCCTGGGGGACACCAGTGGTGAGAGCGCGTGGTGAGGAGACAGATTCTCGCCACGCCACCTGGTAGGAGCGACCATTACAAATGTCATATTATATATATATATATATATATATATACAATGTACAAATAGTTAAAGGACACAAGATAAAATAAATAAGCATAAATATGGGTTGTATTTACAATGGTGTTTGTTCTTCACTGGTTGCCCTTTTCTCGTGGCAACAGGTCACAAATCTTGCTGCTGTGATGGCACACTGTGGAATTTCACCCAGTAGATATGGGAGTTTTTCAAAATTGGATTTGTTTTCGAATTCTTTGTGGATCTGTGTGATCTGGGGGAAATATGTCTCTCTAATATGGTCATACATTGGGCAGGAGGTTAGGAAGTGCAGCTCAGTTTCCACCTCATTTTGTGGGCAGTGAGCACATAGCCTGTCTTCTCTTGAGAGCCATGTCTGCCTACGGCGGCCTTTCTCAATAGCAAGGCTATGCTCACTGAGTCTGTACATAGTCAAAGCTTTCCTTAATTTTGGGTCAGTCACAGTGGTCAGGTATTCTGCCGCTATGTACTCTCTGTGTAGGGCCAAATAGCATTCTAGTTTGCTCTGTTTTTGTTAATTCTTTCCAATGTGTTAATTAACTATCTTTTTGTTTTCTCATGATTTGGTTGGGTCTAATTGTGCTGTTGTCCTGGGGCTCTGTAGGGTGTGTTTGTGTTTGTGAACAGAGCCCCAGGACCAGCTTGCTTAGGGGACTCTTCTCCAGGTTCATCTCTCTGTAGGTGATGGCTTTGTTATGGAAGGTTTGTGAATCGCTTCCTTTTAGGTGGTTGTAGAATTTAATGGCTCTTTTCTGGATTTTGATAATTAGTGGGTATCGGCCCAATTCTGCTCTGCATGCATTATTTGGTGTTTTACGTTGTACACAGAGGATATTTTTGCAGAATTCTGCGTGCAGAGTCTCAATTAGGTGTTTGTCACATTTTGTGAAGTCTTGGTTGGTGAGCGGACCCCAGACCTCACAACCATAAAGGAGCAATGGGCTCTATGACTGATTCAAGTATTTTCAGCCAAATCCTAATTGGTATGTTGAAATTTATGTTTCTTTTGATGGCATAGAATGCCCTTCTTGCCTTGTCTCTCAGATCGTTCACAGCTTTGTGGAAGTTACCTGTGGCGCTGATGTTTAGGCCAAGGTATGTATAGTTTTTTGTGTGCTCTAGGGCAACAGTGTCTAGATGGAATTTGTATTTGTGGTCCTGGTGACTGGACCTTTTTTAGAACACCATTATTTTGGTCTTACTCTCTCTCTCTCTCTCTCTCTCTCTCTCTCTCTCTCTCTCTCTCTCTCTCTCTCTCTCTCTCTCTCTTAATCTCTCTCTCTCTCTCTCTCTCTCTCCACCTCTCTCTCCACCTCTCTTAATCTCTCTCTTTACTCTCTCTCCCACACTCTCTCTCTCTCACCTCTCTCTCTCTCTCCTCTCTCTCTCTCCACCTCTCTTAATCTCTCTCTCTCCTCTCGCTCTCTCACCTCTCTTCATCTCTCTCTCTCTCTCTCTCTCTCCTCTCTCTCCACCTCTCTTAATCTCCATCTCTCCTCTCTCTCTCTCCACCTCTCTCTCTCTCTCTCTCTCTCTCTCTCTCTCTCCCTCTCTTAATCTCTCT
>NW_026279933.1:0-2552 GCF_023373465.1 Oncorhynchus keta | reverse complement strand
AAAAAGTATTTAGTGAGCCACCAATTGTGCAAGTTCTCCCACTTAAAAAGATGAGAGAGGCCTGTAATTTTCATCATAGGTACACTTCAACTATGACAGACAAAATGAGAAAAAAAAAATTGAAAAAAAATCCAGAAAAATCACATTGTAGGATTTTTAATGAATTTATTTGCAAATTATGGTGGAAAATAAGTATTTGGTCAATAACAAAAGTTTATCTCAATACTTTGTTGGCAATGACAGAGGTCAAACGTTTTCTTTAAGTCTTCACAAGGTTTTTACACACTGTTGCTGGTATTTTGGCCCATTCCTCTATGTAGATCTCCTCTAGAGCAGTGATGTTTTGGGGCTGTTGCTGGGCAACACGGACTTTCAACTCCCTCCAAAGATTTTCTATGGGGTTGAGATCTGGAGACTGGCTAGGCCACTCCAGGATCTTGAAATGCTTCTTACGAAGCCACTCCTTCGTTGCCCGGGCAGTGTGTTTGGGATCATTGTCATGCTGAAAGACCCAGCCACGTTTCATCTTCAATGCCCTTGCTGATGGAAGGAGGTTTTCACTCAAAATCTCACGATACATGGCCCCATTCATTCTTTCCTTGACACGGATCAGTCGTCCTTGTCCCTTTGCAGAAAAACAGCCCCAAAGCATGATGTTTCCACCCCCATGCTTCACAGTAGGTATGGTGTTCTTTGGATGCAACTCAGCATTCTTTGTCCTCCAAACATGACGAGTTGAGTTTTTACCAAAAAGTTATATTTTGGTTTCATCTGACCATATGACATTCTCCCAATCTTCTTCTGGATCATCCAAATGCTCTCTAGCAAACTTCAGACGGGCCTGGACATGTACTGGCTTAAGCAGGGGGACACGTCTGGCACTGCAGGATTTGAGTCCCTGGCGGCGTAGTGTGTTACTGATGGTATGCTTTGTTACTTTGGTCCCAGCTCTCTGCAGGTCATTCACTTGGTCCCCTCTTGTGGTTCTGGGATTTTTGCTCACCGTTCTTGTGATCATTTTGACCCCACGGGGTGAGATCTTGCTTGGAGCCCCAGATTGGGCGGCAGGGTAGCCTAGTGGTTAGAGCGTTGGACTAGTAACCGAAAGGTTGCAAGTTCGAACCCCCGAGCTGACAAGGTACAAAATCTGTCGTTCTGCCCCTGAACAGGCAGTTAACCCACTGTTCCTAGGCCGTCATTGAAAATAAGAATTTGTTCTTAACTGACTTGCCTGGTTAAATAAAGGTAAAATAAAAAAATAAAAATTGAGGGAGATTATCAGTAGTCTTGTATGTCTTCAATTTCCTAATAATTGCTCCCACAGTTGATTTCTTCAAACCAAGCTGCTTACCTATTGCAGATTCAGTCTTCACAGCCTGGTGCAGGTCTACAATTTTGTTTCTGGTGTCCTTTGACAGCTCTTTGATCTTGGCCATAGTGGAGTTTGGAGTGTCTGTTTGAGGTTGTGGACAGGTGTCTTTTATACTGATAACAAGTTCTAACAGGTGCCATTAATACAGGTAACGAGTGGAGGCCAGAAGGGCCTCTTAAAGAAGAAGTTACAGGTCTGTGAGAGCCAGAAATATTGCTTGTTTGTAGGTGACCAAATACTTATTTTCCACCATAGTTCAAAATAAATTCATTAAAAATCCGACAATG
Organism: Oncorhynchus keta; assembly: GCF_023373465.1. NCBI lineage: Eukaryota > Metazoa > Chordata > Actinopteri > Salmoniformes > Salmonidae > Oncorhynchus > Oncorhynchus keta. Next base: position 893 of record NW_026279933.1, on the reverse strand, counting down.
TGATTTTCTGGATTTTTTTTCTCATTTTGTCTGTCATAGTTGAAGTGTACCTATGATGAAAATTACAGGCCTCTCTCATCTTTTTAAGTGGGAAAACTTGCACAATTGGTGGCTGACTAAATACTTTTTTGCCCCACTGTATATATGCTGTATTCTTGTCAAGAGCACAGAGAGAGAGAAACGACAGAGAAAGAAAGAGATACAGAGGATAGAAGAGAGAGTGTGAGAAAAGGATAAAGAACTCCCTCTCCCCCCTTCCCTCTCCCCCCTTCCCTCTCCCCCCCCTCCCTCTCCCTCTCCCCCTTCCCTCCCTCTCCCTCTCCCCCCTTCCCCGCCCTCTCCCCCTCTCCTTTCCCCTCTCTCCCTCTCTCTCCCTCTCCCCTCTCCCTCTCCCTCTCCCTCCGCCTCTCCCTCTCTCCTCTCCCTCTCCCTCTCCCTCCCCCTCTCCCTCTCCCTCTCCCTCCTTCTCTCCCTCTCCTCTACCCTCTCCTCTCCCTCTCCCCTCTCCTTTCCCCTCTCCTCTCTCTCCCTCTCCCTCTCCCTCCCTCTCCCTCTCCCCTCTCCCCTCTCCTCCTCCGCCTCTCCTCTCCCTCCCTCTCCCTCTCCCTCTCCCTCTTCTCCCTCTCCCCTCCCCTCCCTCTCCCTCTCCCTCTCCCTCTCCCTCTCCCTCTCCCTCTTCTCTCCTCCTCCCCCTCCCTCTCCCTCTCCTCTCCTCTCCTCCCCCTCCCTCCTCCCTCCCCCTCTCCCTCTCCCTCTTCTCTCCCTCTCCCCCTCCCCTCCCCCTCCCTCTCCCTCCTCCCTCTCCCTCTCCCTCTTCTCTCCTCCTCCCTCTCCCTCTCCCTCTTCTCTCCCCCTCCCCCTCCCTCTCCCCTCTCCCTTGCCCTCTCCCTCCC
>NW_026279932.1:0-44536 GCF_023373465.1 Oncorhynchus keta | reverse complement strand
CTGACAGTGTGAACTATGACTGACTGTCTGACAGTGTGAACTATGACTGACTGTCTGACAGTGTGAACTATGACTGACTGTCTGACAGTGTGAACTATGACTATCTGACAGTGTGAACTATGACTATCTGACAGTGTGAACATGACTGACTATCTGACAGTGTGAACTGATGACTATCTGACAGTGTGAACTATGACTGTCTGACAGTGTGAACTATGACTATCTGACAGTGGAACTATGACTGACTGTCTGACAGTGTGAACTATGACTATCTGACAGTGTGAACTATGACTATCTGACAGTGTGAACTATGACTGACTGTCTGACAGTGTGAACTATGACTATCTGACAGTGTGAACTATGACTGACTGTCTGACAGTGTGAACTATGACTGACTGTCTGACAGTGTGAACTATGACTATCTGACAGTGTGAACTATGACTGACTGTCTGACAGTGTGAACTATGACTATCTGACAGTGTGAACTATGACTGACTGTCTGACAGTGTGAACTATGACTATCTGACAGTGTGAACTATGACTGACTGTCTGACAGTGTGAACTATGACTGACTGTCTGACAGTGTGAACTATGACTGACTGTCTGACAGTGTGAACTATGACTATCTGACAGTGTGAACTATGACTATGTCTGACAGTGTGAACTATGACTATCTGACAGTGTGAACTATGACTATTCTGACAGTGTGAACTATGACTATCTGACAGTGTGAACTATGACTGATCTGACAGTGTGAACTATGACTATCTGACAGTGTGAACTATGACTGACTGTCTGACAGTGTGAACTATGACTATCTGACAGTGTGAACTATGACTGATCTGACAGTGTGAACTATGACTATCTGACAGTGTGAACTATGACTATCTGACAGTGTGAACTATGACTACTATCTGACAGTGTGAACTATGACTGACTGTCTGACAGTGTGAACTATGACTATCTGACAGTGTGAACTATGACTGATCTGACAGTGTGAACTGATGACTGACTGTCTGACAGTGTGAACTATGACTATCTGACAGTGTGAACTATGACTGTCTGACAGTGTGAACTATGACTGTCTGACAGTGTGAACTATGACTGTCTGACAGTGTGAACTATGACTATCTGACAGTGTGAACTATGACTGACTGTCTGACAGTGTGAACTATGACTATCTGACAGTGTGAACTATGACTGTCTGACAGTGTGAACTATGACTGACTGTCTGACAGTGTGAACTATGACTATCTGACAGTGTGAACTATGACTGATCTGACAGTGTGAACTATGACTGACTGTCTGACAGTGTGAACTATGACTATCTGACAGTGTGAACTATGACTATCTGACAGTGTGAACTATGACTGACTGTCTGACAGTGTGAACTATGACTATCTGACAGTGTGAACTATGACTATCTGACAGTGTGAACTATGACTATTCTGACAGTGTGAACTATGACTATCTGACAGTGTGAACTATGACTATCTGACAGTGTGAACTATGACTGACTATCTGACAGTGTGAACTATGACTATCTGACAGTGTGAACTATGACTATCTGACAGTGTGAACTATGACTGACGTCTGACAGTGTGAACTATGACTATCTGACAGTGTGAACTATGACTATCTGACAGTGTGAACTATGACTGACTGTCTGACAGTGTGAACTATGACTGACTGTCTGACAGTGTGAACTATGACTATCTGACAGTGTGAACTATGACTATCTGACAGTGTGAACTATGACTATCTGACAGTGTGAACTATGACTGACTGTCTGACAGTGTGAACTATGACTATCTGACAGTGTGAACTATGACTGACTGTCTGACAGTGTGAACTATGACTATCTGACAGTGTGAACTATGACTATCTGACAGTGTGAACTATGACTGATCTGACAGTGTGAACTGACTGACTGTCTGACAGTGTGAACTATGACTATCTGACAGTGTGAACTATGACTATCTGACAGTGTGAACTATGACTATCTGACAGTGTGAACTATGACTGATCTGACAGTGTGAACTATGACTGACTGTCTGACAGTGTGAACTATGACTATCTGACAGTGTGAACTATGACTGACTGCTGACAGTGTGAACTATGACTATCTGACAGTGTGAACTATGACTGACTGTCTGACAGTGTGAACTATGACTATCTGACAGTGTGAACTATGACTGATTCTGACAGTGTGAACTATGACTATCTGACAGTGTGAACTATGACTATCTGACAGTGTGAACTATGACTGATCTGACAGTGTGAACTATGACTGACTGTCTGACAGTGTGAACTATGACTATCTGACAGTGTGAACTATGACTATCTGACAGTGTGAACTATGACTGACTGTCTGACAGTGTGAACTATGACTGTCTGACAGTGTGAACTATGACTATCTGACAGTGTGAACTATCTGACGATGTGAACTATGGCTATCTGACGAGTGTGAACTATGACTATCTGACAATTGTGAACTACTGACAGTGTGAACTATGACTATTTGTCAGCAGTGTGAACTATGACTGACTGTCTGACAGTGAACCATAAACTGACTGTCTGACAGTGTGAACTATGACTGACTGACAGTGTGAACTATGACTGACTGTCTGACAGTATGAACTATGACTGACTGACAGTGCTTGAACTTGCATATGATGACTGTCTGACAGTGTGAACTATGACTGACTGTCTGACGGTGTGAACTATGACTGACTGACAGTGTGAACTATGACTGACTGTCTGACAGTATGAACTATGACTGACTGACAGTGTGAACTATGACTGACTGTCTGACAGTGTGAACTATGACTGACTGACAGTGTGAACTATATTGGCCTGTCTGGCAGTGTGAACTATGACTGACTGACAGTGAACTAGCGGCTGACTGTCAAACGGTATGGAACTATGACTGACTGTCTGACAGTATGAACTATGACCAGCTGACTGACAGTGTGAACTATGACTGACTGTCTGACAGTGCTTGAACTATGACTGACTGTCTGACAGTATGAACTATGACTGTCTGACAGTGCTGAACTATGACTGTCTGACAGTGTGAACATGACTGACTGTCTGACAGTGTGAACTATGACTGACAGTGAACTATGACTGACTGTCTGACAGTGTAAACTATGACTGACTGACAGTGTGAACTATGACTGACTGTCTGACAGTGTGAACTATGAAAGGTTGACTGTCTGACAGTGTGAACTATGACTGACTGTCTGACAGTGTGAACTATGACTGACTGTCTGACAGTGTGAACTATGACTGACTGTCTGACAGTGTGAACTATGACTGTCTGACAGTGTGAACTATGACTGTCTGACAGTGTGAACTATGACTGACTGTCTGACAGTGTGAACTATGACTGATGTCTGACAGTGTAACTATGACTGACTGACAGTGTGAACTATGACTGACTCTGACAGTATGAACTATGACTGACTGACAGTGTGAACTATGACTGACTGTCTGACAGTGTGAACTATGACTATCTGACAGTGTGAACTATGACTGACTGACAGTGTGAGCTATGACTGATCTGACATTATGAACTATGACTGACTATCTGACAGTGTGAACTATGACTATCTGACTGAACTATGACTGACTGACAGTGTGAACTATGACTGACTGTGAACTATGACTATCTGACAGTGTGAACTATGACTGACTGTCTGACAGGTGAACTATGACTATCTGACAGTGTGAACTATGACTGACTGACAGTGTGAACTATGACTATCTGACAGTGTGAACTATGACTGACTGTCTGACAGTGTGAACTATGACTATCTGACAGTGTGAACTATGACTATCTGACAGTGTGAACTATGACTGACTGTCTGACAGTGAACTATGACTGACTGTCTGACAGTGTGAACTATGACTATCTGACAGTGTGAACTATGACTGACTGTCTGACAGTGTGAACTATGACTATCTGACAGTGTGAACTATGACTATCTGACAGTGTCTGACAGTGTGAACTATGACTGACTGTCTGACAGTGTGAACTATGACTATCTGACAGTGTGAACTATGACTGTCTGACAGTGTGAACTATGACTATCTGACAGTGTGAACTATGACTGACTGTCTGACAGACCGACTGTCTGAAGTGTGAACTATGACTACTCTGACAGTGTGAACTATGACTACTGTCTGACAGTGTGAACTATGACTGACTGTCTGACAGTGTGAACTATGACTGACTGTCTGACAGTGTGAACTATGACTATCTGACAGTGTGAACTATGACTGACTGTCTGACAGTGTGAACTATGACTATCTGACAGTGTGAACTATGACTATCTGACAGTGAACTATGACTATCTGACAGTGTGAACTATGACTATCTGACTGTCTGACAGTGTGAACTATGACTGACTGTCTGACAGTGTGAACTATGACTGACTGTCTGACAGTGTGAACTATGACTGTCTGACAGTGTGAACTATGACTGACTGTCTGACAGTGTGAACTATGACTGACTGACAGTGTGAACTATGACTGACTGTCTGACAGTGTGAACTATGACTGACTGTCTGACAGTGTGAACTATGACTGACTGACAGTGTGAACTATGACTGACTGTCTGACAGTGTGAACTATGACTGACTGTCTGACAGTGTGAACTATGACTGACTGACAGTGTGAACTATGACTGACTGTCTGACAGTGTGAACTATGACTGTCTGACAGTGTGAACTATGACTGACTGTCTGACAGTATGAACTATGACTGACTGACAGTGTGAACTATGACTGACTGTCTGACAGTGTGAACTATGACTGACTGTCTGACAGTGTGAACTATGACTGACTGACAGTGTGAACTATGACTGACTGTCTGACAGTATGAACTATGACTGACTGACAGTGTGAACTATGACTGACTGTCTGACAGTGTGAACTATGACTGTCTGACAGTGTGAACTATGACTGACTGTCTGACAGTGTGAACAGTGACTGAAGTGATGAACTATGACTGACTGTCTGACAGTGTGAACTATGACTGACTGTCTGACAGTGAACTATGACTGACTGACAGTGTGAACTATGACTGACTGTCTGACAGTGAACTATGACTGATCTGACAGTGTGAACTATGACTGACTGACAGTGTGAACTATGACTGTCTGACAGTGTGAACTATGACTGACTTTGTCTGACAGTGAACTATGACTGAACTATGACTATCTGACAGTGTGAACTATGACTGACTGTCTGACAGTGTAAACTATGACTGACTGACAGTGTGAACTGACTAGACAGTGTGAACTATGACTGACTGTCTGACAGTGTGAACTATGACTGACTGTCTGACAGTGTGAACTATGACTGACTGTCTGACAGTGTGAACTATGACTGACTGTCTGACAGTGTGAACTATGACTATCTGACAGTGTGAACTATGACTGTCTGACAGTGTGAACTATGACTATCTGACAGTGTGAACTATGACTACTGACAGTGAACTGTCTGACAGTGTGAACTATGACTGACTCTGACAGTGTGAACTATGACTGATCTGACAGTGTGAACTATGACTGACTGTCTGACAGTGTGACTACTATGAACTATGACTGACTGACAGTGTGAACTATGACTGTCTGACAGTGTGAACTATGACTGACTGTCTGACAGTGTGAACTATGACTATCTGACAGTGTGAACTATGACTGTCTGACAGTGTGAACTATGACTGACTGTCTGACAGTGTGAACTATGACTATCTGACAGTGTGAACTATGACTGACTCTGACAGTGTGAACTATGACTATCTGACAGTGTGAACTATGACTGACTGACAGTGTGAACTATGACTATCTGACAGTGAACTATGACTGATCTGACAGTGTGAACTATGACTATCTGACAGTGTGAACTATGACTGACTGTCTGACAGTGTGAACTATGACTATCTGACAGTGTGAACTATGACTGACTGTCTGACAGTGTGAACTATGACTATCTGACAGTGTGAACTATGACTGACTGTCTGACAGTGTGAACTATGACTATGACAGTGTGAACTCTGACAGTGAACTATGACTGATGTCTGACAGTGTGAACTATGACTGACTGTCTGACAGTGTGAACTATGACTGTCTGACAGTGTGAACTATGACTATCTGACAGTGTGAACTATGACTGACTGTCTGACAGTGTGACTATGACTGACTGACAGTGAACTATGACTATCTGACAGTGTGAACTATGACTGACTGTCTGACAGTGTGAACTATGACAGTGTGAACTATGACTATCTGACAGTGTGAACTATGACTGATGTCTGACAGTGAACTATGACTATCTGACAGTGTGAACTATGACTATCTGACAGTGTGAACTATGACTATCTGACAGTGTGAACTATGACTGACTGTCTGACAGTGTGAACTATGACTGTCTGACAGTGTGAACTATGACTATCTGACAGTGTGAACTATGACTATCTGACAGTGTGAACTATGACTGATCTGACAGTGTGAACTATGACTATCTGACAGTGTGAACTATGACTGATCTGACAGTGTGAACTATGACTGATCTGACAGTGTGAACTATGACTGTCTGACAGTGTGAACTATGACTGACAGTGTGAACTATGACTGACTGTCTGACAGTGTGAACTATGACTGACTGTCTGACAGTGTGAACTATGACTGTCTGACAGTGTGAACTATGACTGACTGTCTGACAGTGTGAACTATGACTATCTGACAGTGTGAACTATGACTGACTGTCTGACAGTGTGAACTATGACTATCTGACAGTGTGAACTATGACTCTGACAGTGAACTATGACTATCTGACAGTGTGAACTATGACTGTCTGACAGTGTGAACTATGACTATCTGACAGTGTGAACTATGACTGACTGTCTGACAGTGTGAACTATGACTATCTGACAGTGTGAACTATGACTGTCTGACAGTGTGAACTATGACTGACTGAACTATGACTATCTGTGTGAACTATGACTGACTGTCTGACAGTGTGAACTATGACTATGACAGTGTGAACTATGACTGTCTGACAGTGTGAACTATGACTGACTGTCTGACAGTGTGAACTATGACTATCTGACAGTGTGAACTACTGACTGTCTGACAGTGTGAACTATGACTGACTGTCTGACAGTGTGAACTATGACTATCTGACAGTGTGAACTATGACTATCTGACAGTGTGAACTATGACTGACTGTCTGACAGTGAACTATGACTATCTGACAGTGTGAACTATGACTGTCTGACAGTGAACTATGACTATCTGACAGTGTGAACTATGACTGACTGTCTGACAGTGTGAACTATGACTGTCTGACAGTGTGAACTATGACTATCTGACAGTGTGAACTATGACTGACTATCTGACAGTGTGAACTATGACTGATCTGACAGTGTGAACTATGACTATCTGACAGTGTGAACTATGACTGACTGTCTGACAGTGTGAACTATGACTGTCTGACAGTGTGAACTATGACTGACTGTCTGAAGTGTGAACTATGACTGTCTGACAGTGTGAACTATGACTATCTGACAGTGTGAACTATGACTATCTGACAGTGTGAACTATGACTATCTGACAGTGTGAACTATGACTATCTGACAGTGTGAACTATGACTGTCTGACAGTGTGAACTATGACTATCTGACAGAACTATGACTATCTGACAGTGTGAACTATGACTATCTGACAGTGTGAACTATGACTATCTGACAGTGTGAACTATGACTGACTATCTGACAGTGTGAACTATGACTGTCTGACAGTGTGAACTGACAGTGTGAACTATGAGAACTACAGTGAACTATGACTGTCTGACAGTGTGAACTATGACTATCTGACAGTGTGAACTATGACTGTCTGACAGTGTGAACTATGACTGTCTGACAGTGAACTATGACTGACAGTGTGAACTATGACTATCTGACAGTGTGAACTATGACTGACTGTCTGACAGTGTGAACTATGACTGTCTGACAGTGTGAACTATGACTGACTATCTGACAGTGTGAACTATGACTGTCTGACAGTGTGAACTATGACTGACAGTGTGAACTATGACTGACTGTCTGACAGTGTGAACTATGACTGTCTGACAGTGTGAACTATGACTATCTGACAGTGTGAACTATGACTGTCTGACAGTGTGAACTATGACTGACTGTCTGACAGTGTGAACTATGACTATCTGACAGTGTGAACTATGACTGTCTGACAGTGTGAACTATGACTATCTGACAGTGTGAACTATGACTATCTGACAGTGTGAACTATGACTATCTGACAGTGTGAACTATGACTATCTGACAGTGTGAACTATGACTATCTGACAGTGTGAACTATGACTGTCTGACAGTGTGAACTATGACTATCTGACAGTGTGAACTATGACTATCTGACAGTGTGAACTATGACTGTCTGACAGTGTGAACTATGACTATCTGACAGTGTGAACTATGACTGACAGTGTATCTGACAGTGAACTATGACTATCTGACAGTGTGAACTATGACTGACTCTGACAGTGTGAACTATGACTGTCTGACAGTGTGAACTATGACTGACAGTGTGAACTATGACTATCTGACAGTGTGAACTATGACTATCTGACAGTGTGAACTATGACTGACTGTCTGACAGTGTGAACTATGACTGTCTGACAGTGTGAACTATGACTGTCTGACAGTGTGAACTATGACTATCTGACAGTGTGAACTATGACTATCTGACAGTGTGAACTATGACTATCTGACAGTGTGAACTATGACTATCTGACAGTGTGAACTATGACTGACTCTGACAGTGTGAACTATGACTGACTATCTGACAGTGTGAACTATGACTATCTGACAGTGTGAACTATGACTCTGACAGTGTGAACTATGACTATCTGACAGTGTGAACTATGACTGTCTGACAGTGTGAACTATGACTATCTGACAGTGTGAACTATGACTATCTGACAGTGAACTATGACTATCTGACAGTGTGAACTATGACTGTCTGACAGTGAACTATGACTGTCTGACAGTGTGAACTATGACTATCTGACAGTGTGAACTATGACTGACTGTCTGACAGTGTGAACTATGACTATCTGACAGTGTGAACTATGACTGACTATCTGACAGTGTGAACTATGACTGTCTGACAGTGTGAACTATGACTGACAGTGAACTACTGACTGACAGTGTGAACTGATGACTGTCTGACAGTGTGAACTATGACTATCTGACAGTGAACTATGACTATCTGACAGTGTGAACTATGACTATCTGACAGTGTGAACTATGACTATCTGACAGTGAACTATGACTGACTGTCTGACAGTGTGAACTATGACTATCTGACAGTGTGAACTATGACTGTCTGACAGTGTGAACTATGACTATCTGACAGTGTGAACTATGACTACTGACAGTGTGAACTATGACTATCTGACAGTGTGAACTATGACTGTCTGACAGTGTGAACTATGACTATCTGACAGTGTGAACTATGACTATCTGACAGTGTGAACTATGACTATCTGACAGTGTGAACTATGACTATCTGACAGTGTGAACTATGACTATCTGACAGTGTGAACTGACTGACTGTCTGACAGTGTGAACTATGACTGACTCTGACAGTGAACTATGACTATCTGACAGTGTGAACTATGACTGTCTGACAGTGTGAACTATGACTATCTGACAGTGTGAACTATGACTATCTGACAGTGTGAACTATGACTATCTGACAGTGTGAACTATGACTATCTGACAGTGTGAACTATGACTGACTATCTGACAGTGAACTGAACTCTGACAGTGTGAACTGACTGACTCTGACAGTGTGAACTATGACTGACTCTGACAGTGTGAACTATGACTGACTCTGACAGTGTGAACTATGACTGACTGTCTGACAGTGTGATGACTATCTGACAGTGTGAACTATGACTGTCTGACAGTGTGAACTATGACTATCTGACAGTGTGAACTATGACTGACTCTGACAGTGTGAACTATGACTGATCTGACAGTGTGAACTATGACTATCTGACAGTGTGAACTATGACTATCTGACAGTGTGAACTATGACTGACTGTCTGACAGTGTGAACTATGACTGACAGTGTGAACTGACTAGACAGTGTGAACTATGACTGTCTGACAGTGTGAACTATGACTATCTGACAGTGTGAACTATGACTGTGACAGTGTGAACTATGACTATCTGACAGTGTGAACTATGACTATCTGACAGTGTGAACTATGACTGACAGTGTGAACTATGACTGACAGTGTGAACTATGACTGACTGTCTGACAGTGTGAACTATGACTGACTGACAGTGTGAACTATGACTGTCTGACAGTGTGAACTGACTGACTGACAGTGTGAACTATGACTATCTGACAGTGTGAACTATGACTGACTGTCTGACAGTGTGAACTATGACTGACTGACAGTGTGAACTATGACTGTCTGACAGTGTGAACTATGACTATCTGACAGTGTGAACTATGACTGATCTGACAGTGTGAACTATGACTGATCTGACAGTGTGAACTATGACTATCTGACAGTGTGAACTATGACTGACTCTGACAGTGTGAACTATGACTATCTGACAGTGTGAACTATGACTATCTGACAGTGTGAACTATGACTATCTGACAGTGTGAACTATGACTATCTGACAGTGTGAACTATGACTATCTGACAGTGTGAACTATGACTATCTGACAGTGTGAACTATGACTATCTGACAGTGTGAACTATGACTATCTGACAGTGACTGAACTATGACTATCTGACAGTGTGAACTATGACTATCTGACAGTGTGAACTATGACTATCTGACAGTGTGAACTATGACTGATCTGACAGTGTGAACTATGACTATCTGACAGTGTGAACTATGACTATCTGACTGAATCATGACTATCTGACAGTGTGAACTATGACTGACTATCTGACAGTGTGAACTATGACTATCTGACAGTGTGAACTATGACTATCTGACAGTGTGAACTATGACTATCTGACAGTGTGAACTATGACTATCTGACAGTGTGAACTATGACTCTGACAGTGTGAACTATGACTATCTGACAGTGTGAACTATGACTATCTGACAGTGTGAACTATGACTATCTGACAGTGTGAACAGTGTGAACTATGACTATCTGACAGTGTGAACTATGACTGTCTGACAGTGTGAACTATGACTGTCTGACAGTGTGAACTATGACTATCTGACAGTGTGAACTATGACTATCTGACAGTGTGAACTATGACTATCTGACAGTGTGAACTATGACTGACTGTCTGACAGTGTGAACTATGACTATCTGACAGTGTGAACAGCAGTGTTCTTTACATTTAATAGCTGAAGTTGTCAACTCAATGTTGCTGTGGTAATTCATTCTAAAGCAGTGTTGTGAACTGGGGGACTGACAAACTGTTAATTACAGATCACAGCTACGAAGCACATCAGCTAAATGAGGATTAACTGGAGGGACACCTTTGAAAGTTGATACTCCTTGAGAGAGTGGGGTGTGTTTTGATCCTGACGTTGAAAACATAACTGCAGCTTGGAATCAGTTTAGGCTCTCTATCCATATGGTGTTCTTCTAGTGGGCCTGCTAGATTTACAACTCTACACTTCTTCTACTGCCAATGACAGAGGGAGGTATGGGGGGAGGGGGGAGTACCAAGCAGCCAATTACTATACAAGGCACACATACTATACTGTAGGTACACAGTGTCCAGCCAAGATTTAGTCTGGTTACAGGGTTTCAGATCAGGCTGGGGCTGACTAGTCAAGGACCATAATAAAAAGTGTGATTCATACAGTTTATGCCCAACCATAATGAAAGGAAGCATTAATCCCAAAAAATGTACACAATTTACTGCCAGGGAGCCCAGCAGAGCACCCCCTTTCCAAATAAATAGAGCATTCTTCCTGGTGCTGCAGTATCGGTCAATATGTGTGAAAATGAACCTAAAACTATATACAAATTCATGGACATGTGTATTACATTTTCACATTTAACGTCCATTCGTGAGCGTGAAAGTTGATCCGTAGCAGAGTTTCTAAAGCTTCGGTCCGGGGGACATTTCTATCAGATTGTTAGTGAACACCGATTTTCCAGTAATCCATTCTCAAGTGTTCCTTTTAATATAAATAATTGTTCTCCAAGGAGGAAGACCAAAGCTTGCCAGATCTCTCCAACAAAAAAGTTCTGTCCACAAAAAAAGAGCAACACTGCAATGTAATCATATATACACTTACACACTAAGGAAAGAATGTCCATGTATGTCAAAACAAAAACAGGATTTGATTGGGCTGCTCTTACAGTCAATTTGCACAAATTATGTTTAAAATGAAATATACACCAAGTATACAAAACATTAGAAGCACCTGCACTTTCCATGACAGACTGACCAGGTGAATCCAGGTGAAAGCTACAATTTCTTATTGATGTCACTTGTTAAGTCCACTTCAATCAGTGTAGATGAAGGGAAGGAGAAAGGTTAAAGAAGGATTTTTAAGCCGTGAGACAATTGTGTATGTGTGCCATTCAGAGGTTGAATGGACAAGACAAAATATTTAAGGCCTTTGAACAGGGTATGGTAGTAGGTGCCAGGCGCACCGGTTTGTGTCAAAAACTGCAACACTGCTGGGTTTTTCATGCTCAACAGTTTCCTGTGTATCAATAATGGTCAACCACCCAAGGGACATCCAGCCAACTTCACACAACTGTGGGAAGCATTGGAGTCAACATGGGCCAGAATCCCTGTGGAACGCTTTCAACACCTTGTAGAGTCCATGCCCCGACAAATTTAGTCTGCTCTGAAAAAAGGGGAGGGGGTGCAACTCAATATTAGGAAGGTGTTACTAATGTTTAATACATTCAGTATATGTGATCCATATAACAGGGTCACAGCATGATATGAAAGCAGTGCATTAAAAGGTCAGACGTAGCCTGAGCTCCCCAATCAACTGAAACTAACTTCAAGCTTGCGGCTGTAGTGGTTAGATCCTTTATTTAATGTATGACAGCTTTTCCATACATCACAACAACATTGTGGATGTATCCTCAAGACTACTGCAGGCCACAGTTATATAAAGTCTCATTCACTATTATCTTGTTACACTTAGTGCCTGGAGTGACTAAACTGAGGCAGGGAGAGAGACAGAGTGCATCCATTCTGACTATATACACTGTATAGCCCTGTTGCTTATTGCTTTTCCGGCTTGTAAATAGAAACTACGTCCCAAATGTCACACTATACGCCAATAGGGCTGAGGTCAAAAGTAGTACACTTTATAGGGAATAGAGGGCCATTTGGGACTCAAAGTCATTTATAGCAGTTCTAGAAAGAACCCAGACAAAATTACCTTTACTGTGTCACGTCCAGTCTAAATGAAAAGGCTACAGAACACATTGACCATTGGCCCATCTATAGCAAGGAGGGGGGCAGGACAGGGGGCAAAAGTCTTGGGACTTACGTAAGAGGAGGAGAATTCAGGCCTTTGCCACTCAGTGCTCTAAAATCAGGCCCTAGTATGCTTCTCAAAAGGCACCCTATTCCCAATTTAGTAGCCCTAAAGTAGTGCCTTGACATCACCTTTAAATGCAGTTCTGGAAGAAGATGTCGAGGCGAAACATTAAGATGCAGGTGGACAATTTGCTCTTTCCCCCGATCCCTGTTTCACTGGTGCATCAAATGTCCATCGAAACAAAATCCGTACAGATACGCAGTGACATACAAAACACACACTGACATCCAACACAGCTACAAAAATATCCAAACACAGATTAAATTACTTTAACAGATTCTGCCGGCCTGGATGGTAGCTAGTTATCACCACAGGCTCACAGGTTCAAAGGACAGGCAGGGTGTTTCATTTGAGAGGAAAGCAGGTAAGGAAAACTAATCCAATAAGTATACTTGATAGAGGGTAATGTCACAACCATAAAGCACAACTATGTATCAGGAAAGAGTATCAAGCAACTTCACATGAGTACTGGTGAGTGAAGCAGCAGAGGAATAGGCTGTGTCCAAACCCTGGCTATTCCCTGTGTAGTGTGTAGTGTACTACATTTAACCAAATATACTGTACTCGATACCATCTACTGCATCTTGCCTATGCCGTTCTGTACCATCACTCATTCTTATATCTTTATGTACATATTCTTTATCCCTTTACACTTGTGTGTATAAGGTAGTAGTTGTGGAATTGTTAGCTAGATTACTCGTTGGTTATTACTGCATTGTCGGAACGAGAAGCACAAGCATTTCGCTACACTCGCATTAACATCTGCTAACCATGTGTATGTGACAAATAAATTTGATTTGATTTGAATAGGGGTTTGGACTCACACTTACAATAGCCTGTAGGCAGCACAGTAATAGCTGCAGTAAGCAGTTTGGACTGACTCCCAAAACATAGGGACTTGTATGTCCTCTCAGAATAACAAAAGCACATGGCACACAAATGCTTCCACAGCAGCAGTTAGAAAGCCTCCAGGACCTACAGTCTCTCTGTCCATGGCTCTGTCCCAAATGGCACCCTATTGCATATTATATATATACAGTTGAAGCCGGAAGTTTACAAACTCTTAGGTTGGAGTCATTAAATCTAGTTTTTCAACCACTCCATAAATGTCTTGTTAACAAACTATAGTTTTGCCAAGTTGGTTAGGACATCTACTTTGTGCATGACAAGTCATTTTTCCAACAATTATTTACAGACGGATTATTTCACTTATAATTCACTGTATCACAATTCCAGTGGAACTCCAGTGTATGTAAACTTTCAACTTCAACTGTATGCAAATAAATTAATAAAAAATCCTACAATGTGATTTTCTGGATTTTTTTTCTAATTTTGTCTGTCATAGTTGAAGTGTACCTATGATGAAAATTACAGGCCTCTCTCATCTTTTTAAGTGGGAGAACTTGCACAATTGGTGGCTGACTAAATACTTTTTTGCCACACTGTATATAGTTGAAGTCGGAAGTTTACATACTCCTTAGCCAAATACATTAAAACTAAGTTTTACACATTTCCTGACATTTAGTACTGGTAAAAATTCCATGCCTTAGGTCAGTTAGGATCACCACTTTATTTTAAGAATGTGAAATGTCAGAATAATAGTAGAGAGTATTATTTATTTCAGCTTTTATTTCTTTCATCACATTCCCAGTGGGTCAGAAGTTTACATGCACTCAATTTGTATTTGGTAGCATTGCCTTTAAAATAGTTTAACTTGGGTCAAATGTTTCAGGTAGCCTTCCACAAGCTTCCCACAATAAGTTGGGTAAATTTTGTCCCATTCCTCCTGACAGAGCTGGTTTACAGAGTCAGGTTTGTTTTTCTCCTTGCTCGCACATGCTTTTTCAGTTCTGCCCACACATTTTCTATAGGATTCTATAGGATTGAGGCCGCAACTTTGGAAGTATGCTTGGTGTCATTGTAAGTCGCTCTGGATAAGAGCGTCTGCTAAATGACTTAAATGTAAATGTAAATGTAATTGTCCATTTGGAAGACCCATTTGCGACCAGGCGTTAACTTCCTGACTGATGTCTTGAGATGTTGCTTCAATATATCCACATAATTTTCCTTCCCTCATGATGCCATCTATTTTGTGAAGTGCACCAGTCCCTCCTGCAACAAAGCACCCCCACAACATGATGCTTCCACCCCTGTGCATCACGACTGGGATGGTGTTCTTCGGCTTGCAAGCCTCCCCCTCTTTCCTCCAAACACATCGATGGTCATTATGGCCAAACAGTTATATTTTTGTTTCATCAGACCAGAGGACATTTCTCCAGAAAGTACGATCTTTGTCCCCATGTGCAGTTGCAAACCGTAGTCTGGCTTTTTTATGGCGGTTTTGGAGTAGAGGTTTCTTCCTTGATGACCGGCCTTTCAGGTTATGTCGATATAGGACTTATTTTACTTTGGATATAGATACTTTTGCACCTGTTTCCTCCAGCATCTTCACAAGGTCCTTTGCTGTTGTTCTGGGATTGATTAGCACTTTTCACACCAAGGTACATTCATCTCTAGGAGACAGAATGTGTCTCCTTCCTAAGCGGTATGACGGCTGTGTGATCCCATGGTGTTTATACTTGCGTACTATTGTTTGTTAAATAATTTGTCTGTAAACAATTGTTGGAAAAAATTACTTGTCATGCACAAAGTAGATGTCCTAACCGACTTGCCAAAACTATAGTTTGTTTACAAGAAATTTGTGGGTGGTTGAAAAACGAGTTTTAATGACTCCAACCTAAGTGTATGTAAACTTCCGTCTTCAACATTATATATACAAACACAGTACCAGTCAAAGGGTTGGACACACCTATTCATTCAATGTTTTTTCTTTATTTTTATGATTTTCTACATTGTAGAATAATAGTGAAGACATAAAAACTATGAAATAACACACATGGAATCATGTAGTAACCAAAAAAAGTGTTAAATAAATAAATTTGAGATTCTTCAAGGTACCACTGACATGCAATAAGCTTCAGTACCCCTGCTCCTTACTCAATGTATTCAATCACAGGGATATTGCACCCTACTCATAGGGCTCTGGACAAGTAGTGCACTATATAGAGAATAATGTGGTGCCATTTGAGAGACAGACTTAGTATTCAGTCACGTCATGTCCCTCCCTCCCTGTTCCTAACTCTGTACATATCTACCTCTATCCCTCCAGTATCCCTGCACATTGTAAATATGGTATTAGAAATGACTGACCCTGTATACATTATAACTTACTTATGTTCTTCTTATTTCTTATTTCTTGTGTGTTTTTGTTCTACCTTATGTTATTTTTACTTCTACACTGATAATGATTACTGCATTGTTGGGTTTAGAGTTTGCAAGAAACACATTTCACTGTACTTGTGCATGTGACATTAAAACTTGAAACCCTCCGTCCACACTAATGTTATCACCTCCTCACCCCATGTTGTGTTGTCACTGAGTTGTGTCCAGTCCTGTGTACATTATTGAGATTTAAAGCAATGACTCGAGCAGTTGCTAGCCCCATGAGGCATAGCTGTAGCTAGGGAGGACAGGACACAGCAGTGATGTAAGACCAAATGATTTCACCCTCTCTGGGATAACTACTGCTGTGACCGAACTTGGAGACAAAGGAGGAGAGGAAGATAAGGGGAGGAGAGACACAGGACAGATGCACTAGTGCCATCTGGTGGTCAGAGGAGAACAGAGGGACACGCCGTGGTCTACATCTTTGTGCGTTGGCTTCTCAAACAGTGTTTGTGTCTAAGCTGTATCCGTTTTTCCATTAAGCTGTACCCAACTACTCATGCCATATGGTCTCTCCGAATAATATGACACACCGGGCCTTTTACAAGAATAAACTTGAATGTTGTTACATTGTAGTATTGGGGAAACCAATTGAATGAATGAAAACAGTTCTAACAGTAACACTTGACTTGAGAAACCATACATGGTCTCTCTGGCATCTCTCCATTGGTCTCTTGAAACTACCTGACCAGGATGGGAGCAGGTCTGGGAGCTGAAGAGCTAGATTAAGCCATCTAAACAGAGAGGAGAGGAGAGGAGAGGAGAGGAGAGGAGAGGAGAGGAGTTGCATTCAAAGGGGATAAGCTAAAAACTGAAAGCAGAGGAGGAAGCCAATGGGACAACAACAGTCAAGCACATTGTTTCAATGTCTCCATTTAGGAAGAGTAATCTAACCACACACATGGGCTACATCCAGATCATGTGTGGCTTCTAAAGAAGCCACTTTGCTTTTCTGATGAAGAAAACTGAGGAATATTCAGGAGGATTTTCTCTCCAGCTGGGGCCATTAGCATGTGGAGGCAGAACATGGGGCTACAAAAAACTGATTCTTGTTTGTCACTGTCAACACCACCAGAGAACACAGTATGGAAGCTGCTGAGGCCAGCCAATGATTCACACAGGAGGACATCTGCACCAGTTTAATTAAAGATAAAGAATGGTACCCTATTCCCTTCCTTGGCCCTGGTCAAATGTACTGCACTAAATAGAGAATCGGGAATCCTCCTCATCCTCCATATGGGAGGATAAAATGTGTGTGTGTGTGTGTGTTCCGGTTCCGGTTGGAGCGAGCGGTCGCATTCGCACTTCGCTCTGCAGGTTGTATAACTTTTTATAACTTTTTCATTACATTTCATTATAGTACAACGGTTGATTTGTCTAATCTTAGCAATTCTTCTTAGCTAGCTACATAGCCGTCCTTGTATCAGAGATAATTGCATAATTATCGTAGTTCGTCGCCCTAACGTAGCCTTCACTGCTATTCGCCCAGGAGCTAGCTAACGCACACAGATTAGCATCACTGTAGTGCTATTCACTCAACTGTACGACTTGATTAGTTCAGTGTTAACTAGCTACATAGCTGTCTTTGTTTCCAAGATAATTGTGTAGTTTAGTGTGTGTAGCCTTGGAGTGATTATCTTAATTCACTGAGGTTCGCTAGCCAGCTATTTGTCGTCCTTAACGTAGGAGACTCTGCTAGCTAGCCAACAGCTAACTGCTAACAGCTAGCCAACGTCTGCTGTTTTGAATTCAACAACCCGGTCAGGTGGTTTCACATTTTCGTTTCATTGCAGTGCAGCGGTTTGATTTGTTTGATCGTGGCTAGCTGCATAGCCGTCTTTGTTTCAAAGATAATTGTGTAGTCTAGACCGATTCCCTAGGTTAGCTAGCCAGCTATTGTCGTTCTTTTAACTCAACGTAACGTAAACAACACTGCTAGCTAGCCAGCTAGCCCCGAATAGCAGCACTGTAGAATTATTACACTCAACGGAACGACTTGATTAGTGTAGTGTCAACAACGCAGCTACTGCCAGCTAGCCTACTTTAGCAGTACTGTATCATTTTAATCATTTTAGTCAATAAGATTCTTGCTACGTAAGCTTAACTTTCTGAACATTCGAGACGTGTAGTCCGCTTGTCATTCCAATTTCCTTGCATTAGCGTAGCCTTTTCTGTAGCCTGTCAACTATGTGTCTGTCTATCCCTGTTCTCTCCTCTCTGCACAGACCATACAAACGCTCCACACCGCGTGGCCGCGACCACCCTAACCTGGTGGTCCCAGCGCGTACGACCCACGTGGAGTTCCAGGTCTCTGGTAGCCTCTGGAACTGCCAATCTGCGGCCAACAAGGCAGAGTTCATCTCAGCCTATGCCTCCCTCCAGTCCCTTGACTTCTTGGCACTGACGGAAACATGGATCACCACAGATAACACTGCTACTCCTACTGCTCTCTCCTCGTCCGCCCACGTGTTCTCGCACACCCCGAGAGCTTCTGGTCAGCGGGGTGGTGGCACCGGGATCCTCATCTCTCCCAAGTGGTCTTTCTCTCTTTCTCCCCTTACCCATCTGTCTATTGCCTCCTTTGAATTCCATGCTGTCACAGTTACCAGCCCTTTCAAGCTTAACATCCTTATCATTTATCGCCCTCCAGGTTCCCTCGGAGAGTTCATCAATGAGCTTGATGCCTTGATAAGCTCCTTTCCTGAGGACGGCTCACCTCTCACAGTTCTGGGCGACTTTAACCTCCCCACGTCTACCTTTGACTCATTCCTCTCTGCCTCCTTCTTTCCACTCCTCTCCTCTTTTGACCTCACCCTCTCACCCTCCCCCTACTCACAAGGCAGGCAATACGCTTGACCTCATCTTTACTAGATGCTGTTCTTCCACTAACCTCATTGCAACTCCCCTCCAAGTCTCCGACCACTACCTTGTATCCTTTTCCCTCTCGCTCTCATCCAACACTTCCCACACTGCCCCTACTCGGATGGTATCGCGCCGTCCCAATCTTCGCTCTCTCTCCCCCGCTACTCTCTCTCTTCCATCCTATCTTCTCTTCCCTCTGCTCAAACTATCTCCTGATTCTGCCTCCTCAACCCTCCTCTCCTCCCTTACTGCATCCTTTGACTCCCTATGTCCCCTATCCTCCAGGCCGGCTCGGTCCTCCCCTCCCGCTCCGTGGCTCGACGACTCATTGCGAGCTCACAGAACAGGGCTCCGGGCAGCCGAGCGGAAATGGAGGAAAACTCGCCTCCCTGCGGACCTGGCATCCTTTCACTCCCTCCTCTCTACATTTTCCTCCTCTGTCTCTGCTGCTAAAGCCACTTTCTACCATTCTAAATTCCAAGCATCTGCCTCTAACCCTAGGAAGCTCTTTGCCACCTTCTCCTCCCTCCTGAATCCTCCCCCCTCCCTCCTCCCTCTCTGCAGATGACTTCGTCAACCATTTTGAAAAGAAGGTCGATGACATCCGATCCTCGTTTGCTAAGTCAAACGACACCGCTGGTTCTGCTCACACTGCCCTACCCTATGCTCTGACCTCTTTCTCCCCTCTCTCTCCAGATGAAATCTCGCGTCTTGTGACGGCCGGCCGCCCAACAACCTGCCCGCTTGACCCTATCCCCTCCTCTCTTCTCCAGACCATTTCCGGAGACCTTCTCCCTTACCTTACCTCGCTCATCAACTCATCCCTGACCGCTGGCTACGTCCCTCCCGTCTTCAAGAGAGCGAGAGTTGCACCCCTTCTGAAAAAACCTACACTCGATCCCTCCGATGTCAACAACTACAGACCAGTATCCCTTCTCTCTTTTCTCTCCAAAACTCTTGAGCGTGCCGTCCTTGGCCAGCTCTACCGCTATCTCTCTCAGAATGACCTTCTTGATCCAAATCAGTCAGGTTTCAAGACTAGTCATTCAACTGAGACTGCTCTTCTCTGTATCACGGAGGCGCTCCGCACTGCTAAAGCTAACTCTCTCTCCTCTGCTCTCATCCTTCTAGACCTATCGGCTGCCTTCGATACTGTGAACCATCAGATCCTCCTCTCCACCCTCTCCGAGTTGGGCATCTCCGGCGCGGCCCACGCTTGGATTGCGTCCTACCTGACAGGTCGCTCCTACCAGGTGGCGTGGCGAGAATCTGTCTCCTCACCACGCGCTCTCACCACTGGTGTCCCCAGGGCTCTGTTCTAGGCCCTCTCTTATTCTCGCTATACACCAAGTCACTTGGCTCTGTCATAACCTCACATGGTCTCTCCTATCATTGCTATGCAGACGACACACAATTAATCTTCTCCTTTCCCCCTTCTGATGACCAGGTGGCGAATCGCATCTCTGCATGTCTGGCAGACATATCAGTGTGGATGACGGATCACCACCTCAAGCTGAACCTCAGCAAGACGGAGCTCCTCTTCCTCCCGGGAAGGACTGCCCGTTCCATGATCTCGCCATCACGGTTGACAACTCCATTGTGTCCTCCTCCCAGAGCGCTAAGAACCTTGGCGTGATCCTGGACAACACCCTGACGTTCTCAACTAACATCAAGGCGGTGTCCCGTTCCTGTAGGTTCATGCTCTACAACATCCGCAGAGTACGACCCTGCCTCACACAGGAAGCGGCGCAGGTCCTAATCCAGGCACTTGTCATCTCCCGTCTTGATTACTGCAACTCGCTGTTGGCTGGGCTCCCTGCCTGTGCCATTAAACCCCTACAACTCATCCAGAACGCCGCAGCCCGTCTGGTGTTCAACCTTCCCAAGTTCTCTCACGTCACCCCGCTCCTCCGCTCTCTCCACTGGCTTCCAGTTGAAGCTCGCATCCGCTACAAGACCATGGTGCTCGCCACGGAGCTGTGAGGGGAACGGCACCTCAGTACCTCCAGGCTCTGATCAGGCCCTACACCCAAACAAGGGCACTGCGTTCATCCACCTCTGGCCTGCTCGCCTCCCTACCACTGAGGAAGTACAGTTCCCGCTCAGCCCAGTCAAAACTGTTCGCTGCTCTGGCCCCCAATGGTGGAACAAACTCCCTCACGACGCCAGGACAGCGGAGTCAATCACCACCTTCCGGAGACACCTGAAACCCCACCTCTTCAAGGAATACCTAGGATAGGGTAAGTAAGGGTAAGTAATCCTTCTCACCCCCCTTCTCCCCCCAACAAGATTTAGATGCAAGTGGCTGTTCCACTGGTTGTCATAAGGTGTATGCACCAATTTGTAAGTCGCTCTGGATAAGAGCGTCTGCTAAATGACTTAAATGTAAATGTAAATGTGTGTGTGTGTGTGTGTGTGTGCGTGCATGCGTGCGTGCGTGCGTGCGTGTGTGTGTGTCGAGCAGATGCTGTGTACAGTATACATTTGTAATGCTTGTCTGTGGTGCACTGAGGGAGATGGAGGCCTCCAGCGGTGGAGGTGACATTGAGGTGTCAAGCTGAGGAGGCTGATGTGGCATCTCTGGCTCCACATCCATGTTCCTGATGTCAACCGGCCACTGAGTGTCCTGGAAGCTTGTTGCGTCTGTAACTTCTGCTCAAATGCGTGCCAAATTATGACATATTCTTCACACACACGTAGGCACACACACACATTCTTATCCAAGCCCAGCTATAATTTAACCACTGATAGAGATATACAGTATAGATTTTAATTGGATGAATCCTTGCATCAATAACTGTCTCAAATAGAGGGGGAGCCCTGTCATTAAAAATGCTCTCACAAGCCACATAGTCCAAATACAGTGTAACTAGATAACACAAACATAGTTTCTGTAGCCAAAACATTGGGTTTGAGATGCTTTTCAGGATAAGAGGGTTTGTCAAAGGGTTTTACAGGCTCTGTGTGTCAGTCAGCTCCGTGATATTGTAATTGAGTCCCCAGTCTGCTGGTGTCAAGAGCTGTCCCATGTGTATCCCAAATGGCACCTTATTATATACTATATAGTGCACTACTTTTCACCAGACCCCTATGGGCCCTGGTCAAAAGTAGTGCACTATAAAGGGAGTAGTGTGCCATTTGAGATACCGATGCAGTTAAAAAACTAAATGTCTTTGAGTTCTTCCTCTATCGTTAATAGAGTCCTGTCTTTGCTGCTTGCGGGGTCCTCCCCCTCCCCTCCTTCCCTCTGGTAGGTGTCCAATCAACATTGAGGCTCTTTTAACCACGGGTCGAGCTGATTTGGGGTAAATATTGTTTTTGGCCAACACAGGAAGAGGCTAGGAATCTGCTATGAGGTGTTTCTGTCTGAGTGGACTCATAACTTAGACACACCGTCTAAAGAGCCATGTGAACACAGAGGATCATTCACAACCGTAACAGAATCGCATGTTGCTTTTCGATCACTTAGTAAATATTAGAGTATTAATTTCATGATTATCCATGTGTTTTTATGAGACATACTGTAGGAGGCTCAGTTAAGAGTGAACAGTACGGCTACAACATAACAGGACTGGGAAACCATCCTCTCTCTAGTTTCCCTGTCATACACTGTTAGGATCACCACTGTATCATGGGAAGAACTCTTTTATGCATTCACAGTTCATTTTGTCATAAGATATTGGAATTATATCCTGCTCTGGGTTCTTGAATAACGCTATAGGAAATGTAATGTACACTGCTCTAAAAAATAAAGGGAACACTTAAACAACACAATGTAACTCCAAGTCAATCACACTTCTGTGAAATCAAACTGTCCACTTAGGAAGCAACACTGATAGACAATACATTTCACATGCTGTTGTGCAAATGGAATAGACAACAGGTGGAAATTATAGGCAATTAGCAAGACACCCCCAATAAAGGAGTTGTTCTGCAGGTGGGGACCACAGACCACTTCTCAGTTCCTATGCTTCCTGGCTGATGTTTTGGTCACTTTTGAATGCTGGCGGTGCTTTCACTCTAGTGGTAGCATGAGACGGAGTCTACAACCCACACAAGTGGCTCAGGTAGTGCAGCTCATCCAGGATGGCACATCAATGCGAGCTGTGGCAAGAAGGTTTGCTGTGTCTGTCAGTGTAGTGTCCAGAGCATGGAGGCGCTACCAGGAGACAGCCAGTACATCAGGAGACGTGGAGGAGGCTGTAGGAGGGCAACAACCCAGCAGCAGGACCGCTATCTCCGCCTTTGTGCAAGGAGGAGCAGGAGGCGCACTGCCAGAGCCCTGCAAATGACCTCCAGCAGGCCACAAATGTGCATGTGTCTGCTCAAACGGTCAGAAACAGACTCCCTGAGGGTGGTATGAGGGCCCGACGTCCACAGGTGGGGGATGTGCTTACAGCCCAACACCGTGCAGGATGTTTGACATTTGCCAGAGAACACCAAGATTGGCAAATTCGCCACAGGCTCCCTGTGCTCTTCACAGATGAAAGCAGGTTCACACTGAGCACATGTGACAGACGTGACAGAGTCTGGAGACGCCGTGGAGAACGTTCTGCTGCCTGCAACATCCTCCAGCACGACCGGTTTGGCGGTGGGTCAGTCATGGTGTGGGGAGGCATTTCATTGGGGGGCCGCACAGCCCTCCATGTGCTCGCCAGAGGTAGCCTGACTGCCATTAGGTACCGAGATGAGATCCTCAGACCCCTTGTGAGACCATATGCTGGTGCGGTTGGCCCTGGGTTCCTCCTAATGCAAGACAACGCTAGACTTCATGGAGTGTGTCAGCAGTTCCTGCAAGAGGAAGGCATTGATGCTATGGACTGACCCGCCCGTTCCCCAGACCTGAATCCAATTGAGCACATCTGGGACATCATGTCTCGCTCCATCCACCAACGCCACGTTGCACCACAGACTGTCCAGGAGTTGCTCCTCATCAGGAGCATGCCCAGGCATTGTAGGGAGGTCATACAGGCATGTGGAGGCCACACACACTACTGAGCCTCATTTTGACTTGTTTTAAGGACATTACATCAAAGTTGGATCAGCCTGTAGTGTGGTTTTCCACTTTAATTTTGAGTGTGACTCCAAATCAAGACCTCCATGGGTTGATAAATTTGATTTAAATTGATCATTTTTGTTTGATTTTGTTGTCAGCACATTCAACTATGTAAAGAAAAAAGTATTTAATAAGAATATTTCATTAATTCAGATCTAGGATGTGCTATTTTAGTGTTCCCTTTATTTTTTTCAGCAGTATATAATTGTTATTGTTCGTTATTATTATTAGTTCATCCAGTCGGTGTGATGGCAGAACATACCTAATACACGTAAACACGTGCGTGCGCACACACACAAACACACACACAAACACTCATTCACCCACCCACACAAACACCCACCCACACACACAAACACCCACACAAACACTCATTCACCCACCCACACACAAACACCCACCCACCCACACACAAACACCCACCCACCCAAACACCCACCCACCCACCCACACAAACACCGACCCAACCACACACACAAACACCCACCCACACACACACAAACACTCACCCACACACACAAATACCCACCCACCCACACACAAACACCCACAAACACTCACCCACACACAAACACCCACAAACACTCACCCACACACACACACACACACACACACACACACACACACACAAAACACCCACACAAACACCCAGCCACACACACACACAAACACCCACACACACACAAACGCCCGCCCACCCACCCACCCACACCCACCCACAAAACAAACACCCACCCACCCACACACAAAAACACCCACCCACAGTACCAGCAGCAGCGGTTTCCGCTGACTTGTCCTCTCTGTGCTCTTAGAAGACCCTGATGGAGAAGCCAGCCTGTCTGATTTCTCCTGACTCAGGATAGTTTACTAACTCAGTCTCTCAACACTGTAGCTCTTCTCTGCGGTGCCAACATCACTATTCCCCCTCTCTCCCTCCTCCCCAATCCTCACAGCTGTCCTGTCCTATAGTCCCCCTCTCCTCTCCCCCTCCTTCCCTCTCCCCCTCTTCCCTTCCCCTGTGTCTGTGAACACCATATCAACCCTCACAGCTGTCCTGCAGAACTGTACAGCCGTCACTGGGTTAGTCATAGAGCATGATGCTAAATACTGGGAGTATGTTTCTGCTGGTTAGAGCCGGAGAGCATGATGCTAAATACTGGGAGTATGTTTCTGCTGGTTAGAGCCGGAGAGCATGATGTTAAATACTGGGAGTATGTTTCTGCTGGTTAGAGCCGGAGAGCATGATGCTAAATACTGGGAGTATGTTTCTGCTGGTTAGAGCCGGAGAGCATGATGCTAAATACTGGGAGTATGTTTCTGCTGGTTAGAGCCGGAGAGCATGATGCTAAATACTGGGAGTATGTTTCTTCTGGTTAGAGCCGGAGAGCATGATGCTAAATACTGGGAGTATGTTTCTGCTGGTTAGAGCCGGAGAGCATGATGCTAAATACTGGGAGTATGTTTCTGCTGGTTAGAGCCGGAGAGCATGATGCTAAATACTGGGAGTATGTTTCTGCTGGTTAGAGCCGGAGAGCATGATGCTAAATACTGGGAGTATGTTTCTGCTGGTTAGAGCCGGAGAGCATGATGCTAAATACTGGGAGTATGTTTCTGCTGGTTAGAGCCGGAGAGCATGATGTTAAATACTGGGAGTATGTTTCTGCTGGTTAGAGCCGGAGAGCATGATGTTAAATACTGGGAGTATGTTTCTGCTGGTTAGAGCCGTAGATCATGATGTTAAATACTGGGAGTATGTTTCTGCTGGTTAGAGCCGTAGATCATGATGTTAAATACTGGGAGTATGTTTCTTCCGGTTAGAGCCGTAGAGCATGATGTTAAATACTGGGAGTATGTTTCTGCTGGTTAGAGCCGTAGAGCATGATGCTAAATACTGGGAGTATGTTTCTGCTGGTTAGAGCCGGAGAGCATGATGTTAAATACTGGGAGTATGTTTCTGCTGGTTAGAGCCGGAGAGCATGATGTTAAATACTGGGAGTATGTTTCTGCTGGTTAGAGCCGGAGAGCATGATGTTAAATACTGGGAGTATGTTTCTGCTGGTTAGAGCCGGAGAGCATGATGCTAAATACTGGGAGTATGTTTCTGCTGGTTAGAGCCGGAGAGCATGATGCTAAATACTGGGAGTATGTTTCTGCTGGTTAGAGCCGGAGAGCATGATGTTAAATACTGGGAGTATGTTTCTGCTGGTTAGAGCCGGAGAGCATGATGCTAAATACTGGGAGTATGTTTCTGCTGGTTAGAGCCGGAGAGCATGATGCTAAATACTGGGAGTATGTTTCTGCTGGTTAGAGCCGGAGAGCATGATGCTAAATACTGGGAGTATGTTTCTGCTGGTTAGAGCCGGAGAGCATGATGCTAAATACTGGGAGTATGTTTCTGCTGGTTAGAGCCGGAGAGCATGATGCTAAATACTGGGAGTATGTTTCTTCTGGTTAGAGCCGTAGAGCATGATGCTAAATACTGGGAGTATGTTTCTGCTGGTTAGAGCCGGAGAGCATGATGCTAAATACTGGGAGTATGTTTCTTTCGGTTAGAGCCGTAGAGCATGATGTTAAATACTGGGAGTATGTTTCTTCCGGTTAGAGCCGTAGAGCATGATGTTAAATACTGGGAGTATGTTTCTGCTGGTTAGAGCCGTAGAGCATGATGTTAAATACTGGGAGTATGTTTCTGCTGGTTAGAGCCGTAGAGCATGATGTTAAATACTGGGAGTATGTTTCTGCTGGTTAGAGCCGGAGAGCATGATGTTAAATACTGGGAGTATGTTCCTGCTGGTTAGAGCCGTAGAGCATGATGTTAAATACTGGGAGTATGTTTCTGCTGGTTAGAGCCGTAGAGCATGATGTTAAATACTGGGAGTATGTTTCTGCTGGTTAGAGCCGTAGAGCATGATGTTAAATACAGGGAGTATGTTTCTGCTGGTTAGAGCCGTAGAGCATGATGTTAAATACTGGGAGTATGTTTCTGCTGGTTAGAGCCGTAGAGCATGATGCTAAATACTGGGAGTATGTTTCTGCTGGTTAGAGCCGGAGAGCATGATGCTAAATACTGGGAGTATGTTTCTGCTGGTTAGAGCCGGAGAGCATGATGTTAAATACTGGGAGTATGTTTCCGCTGGTTAGAGCCGGAGAGCATGATGCTAAATACTGGGAGTATGTTTCTGCTGGTTAGAGCCGGAGAGCATGACGCTAAATACTGGGAGTATGTTTCTGCTGGTTAGAGCCGGAGAGCATGATGTTAAATACTGGGAGTATGTTTCTGCTGGTTAGAGCCGGAGAGCATGATGTTAAATACTGGGAGTATGTTTCTGCTGGTTAGAGCCGGAGAGCATGATGTTAAATACTGGGAGTATGTTTCTGCTGGTTAGAGCCGGAGAGCATGATGTTAAATACTGGGAGTATGTTTCTGCTGGTTAGAGCCGGAGAGCATGATGTTAAATACTGGGAGTATGTTTCTGCTGGTTAGAGCCGGAGAGCATGATGTTAAATACTGGGAGTATGTTGTATGTTTCTGCTGGTTAGAGCCGGAGAGCATGATGTTAAATACTGGGAGTATGTTTCTGCTGGTTAGAGCCGGAGAGCATGATGCTAAATACTGGGAGTATGTTTCTGCTGGTTAGAGCCGTAGAGCATGATGTTAAATACTGGGAGTATGTTTCTGCTGGTTAGAGCCGGAGAGCATGATGTTAAATACTGGGAGTATGTTTCTGCTGGTTAGAGCCGGAGAGCATGATGCTAAATACTGGGAGTATGTTTCTGCTGGTTAGAGCCGGAGAGCATGATGTTAAATACTGGGAGTATGTTTCTGCTGGTTAGAGCCGGAGAGCATGATGTTAAATACTGGGAGTATGTTTCTGCTGGTTAGAGCCGGAGAGCATGATGCTAAATACTGGGAGTATGTTTCTGCTGGTTAGAGCCGGAGAGCATGATGTTAAATACTGGGAGTATGTTTCTGCTGGTTAGAGCCGGAGAGCATGATGTTAAATACTGGGAGTATGTTTCTGCTGGTTAGAGCCGGAGAGCATGATGTTAAATACTGGGAGTATGTTTCTGCTGGTTAGAGCCGTAGAGCATGATGTTAAATACTGGGAGTATGTTTCTGCTGGTTAGAGCCGTAGAGCATGATGTTAAATACTGGGAGTATGTTTCTGCTGGTTAGAGCCGTAGAGCATGATGCTAAATACTGGGAGTATGTTTCTGCTGGTTAGAGCCGGAGAGCATGATGCTAAATACTGGGAGTATGTTTCTGCTGGTTAGGGCCGGAGAGCATGATGTTAAATACTGGGAGTATGTTTCTGCTGGTTAGAGCCGGAGAGCATGATGTTAAATACTGGGAGTATGTTTCTGCTGGTTAGAGCCGTAGAGCATGATGCTAAATACTGGGAGTATGTTTCTGCTGGTTAGAGCCGTAGAGCATGATGTTAAATACTGGGAGTATGTTTCTGCTGGTTAGAGCCGTAGAGCATGATGTTAAATACTGGGAGTATGTTTCTGCTACCAAACAAGTTGGAGCCTTGTAAGTAAGTACCTGTTCTGAATTGGAGCTACCATTCATTTATCTTGGGGGCGTGATGACTATAACAGTTTGAGTTCAAATACATTACTGATATGAAAGAGTCAAGCTATTTGTAGGTAGGGAAAAATCATGCACATATCCCTTTATGACCATGAGAGAGAAGTCTGGCCGTAAGTCTGTCACTTTTTAAAATGACATCAAAATTGTCATTTTAAACCATAACATATGTATGAGCTAAGCGCCTTTAGGTGAAAAGAGCTGCAATGGAACGAGAAACAGTGATGTGTGGTTCCAGTCCTACCTACTGATTGCAGGGTGAGCTGTCCTGGGGAGGAGACGTGTCTCTGTCTGGGGTTGGGGTGAAGCTCTGTCCCCCTCCCCGTCCTGGTCCCTGTCCTGGCCCTTGGCCGGCTGGTGGGGGAGTGTCCAGTCAGCAGTCCCTGCAGGATGCAGTATGGGTCTCTGGCCCTCGCGGACCTATCCCTCCTCCAAACAGGAACCCTGGGGATTGGGGAACACATTAGGTCAGACAGTCACACCTCACTGACCTTTTCCACAACATTTTGCTACGTCTGCCCTTCTGAACATCACGCTGCACTGCAAGGGATTTCTGCCTTGTCTGTTTGTTTGTTAGCTCAGTTTGTGACAAGTCTTGTGAATTACTGTTCTTGATTGAAAGTCAGCATAAATCTAGCGTTTACAGACACTCTGACCTAAGCTTTTGCTTATACTAGAGCTTTCCTTGGATTTCCCTTACATAAATCCTATGAGCTAAAAAACAACAAGGTCACCCTCAATTGTGGCATGCATAGACAAATAAATGTATAATGTATACCCTTAAACCATCATATATGGGGAAAGCCTGCCACAGTATGTGTCCAGTAGTGCAGACGTCTGATAGTTACCTCTGGGTCAGGGCATGTCTGAGTGATGACCCCCTGGTCAATCTTAGCCAGCAGAGACAGGATGAGGTCGTGGTGGGCCGGGATAGCAGGCCTCCCGACCTGGCCCTCACTGGGAAGTGTAACAGACCTTAGTGAAACAGAAAATAAATGATCACCTGACATCTACGTGATGTGTGTGCGTGTGTGTGTGTGTGTGCCTGAGTGTGTATTAAGCTGCGGTGTCTATCCACCTCACCTGGTGATGCTGCCACCTGGCAATAACTAAGGAGCAGCTCTCCCTCTCAGATGTGTCGAGCAGCAGTCTGTCTAGGAGCAGTCTGTCTAGACGTCTAGAAGCAGTCTGTCTAGGAGCAGTCTGTCTAGTAGCAGTCTGTCTAGTAGCAGTCTGTCTAGGAGCATTATGTCTAGCAGCAGTCTAGCAGAAGTCTGTCTAGACGTCTAGAAGCATTCTGTCTAGGAGCAGTATGTCTAGCAGCAGTCTGTCTAGGAGAAGTCTGTCTAGGAGCAGTCCAGCTGAAGTCTGTCTAGGAGCAGTTTGTCTAGACATCTAGCAGCAGTCTGTCAAGCAGCAGTCTGTCTAGGAGCAGTCTGTCTAGGAGCAGTCCAGCAGAAGTCTGTCTAGGAGCAGTTTGTCTAGACATCTAGCAGCAGTCTGTCTAGGAGCAGTCTGTCTAGCAGCAGTCTGTCTAGGAGCAGTCTGTCTAGCAGCAGTCTGTCTAGGAGCAGTCTGTCTAGCAGCAGTCTGTCTAGGAGCAGTCTGCCTAGGAGAAGTCTGTCTAGGAGCAGTCCAGCAGAAGTCTGTCTAGGAGCAGTTTGTCTAGACATCTAGCAGCAGTCTGTATAGCAGCAGTCTGTCTAGGAGCAGTCTGCCTAGGAGCAGTCTGTATAACAGCAGTCTGTCTAGGAGCAGTCTGTCTAGGAGCAGTCTGTCTAGGAGCAGTCTGCCTAGCACCAGTCTGTCTAGGAGCAATCTGTCAAGCAGCAGTCTGACTAGGAGCAGTCTGTCTAGGAGCAGTCCAGCTGAAGTCTGTCTAGGAGCAGTTTGTCTAGACATCTAGCAGCAGTCTGTCAAGCAGCAGTCTGTCTAGGAGCAGTCTGTCTAGGAGCAGTCCAGCAGAAGTCTGTCTAGGAGCAGTTTGTCTAGCAGCAGTCTGTCTAGGAGAAGTCTGTCTAGGAGCAGTCCAGCTGAAGTCTGTCTAGGAGCAGTTTGTCTAGACATCTAGCAGCAGTCTGTCAAGCAGCAGTCTGTCTAGGAGCAGTCTGTCTAGGAGCAGTCCAGCAGAAGTCTGTCTAGGAGCAGTTTGTCTAGACATCTAGCAGCAGTCTGTCAAGCAGCAGTCTGTCTAGCAGCAGTCTGTCTAGGAGCAGTCTGTCTAGCAGCAGTCTGTCTAGGAGCAGTCTGCCTAGGAGAAGTCTGTCTAGGAGCAGTCCAGAAGAAGTCTGTCTAGGAGCAGTTTGTCTAGACATCTAGCAGCAGTCTGTATAGCAGCAGTCTGTCTAGGAGCAGTCTGCCTAGGAGCAGTCTGTATAACAGCAGTCTGTCTAGGAGCAGTCTGTCTAGGAGCAGTCTGTCTAGGAGCAGTCTGCCTAGCACCAGTCTGTCTAGGAGCAATCTGTCAAGCAGCAGTCTGACTAGGAGCAGTCTGACTAGGACCAGTCTGACTAGGAGCAGTATGTCTAGGAGCAGTCAGTCTAGCAGCAGTCAGTCTAGGAGCAGTCAGTCTAGGAACAGTCAGTCTAGCAGCAGTCATTCTAGCAGCAGTCCGTCTAGTATCAGTCTCTTTAGGAGCAGTCTGACTAGGAGCAGTCTGTCTGTCTAGACGTCTAGCAGCAGTCTGTCTCGCAGAAGTCTGTCTAGCAGCAGTTTGTCTAGTAGCAGTTTGTCTAGCAGCAGTCTGTCTAGCAGCAGTCTGTCTAGGAGCAGTCTGTCTAGGAGCAGTCTGTCCAGGAGCAGTCTGTCCAGGACCAGTCTGTCCAGGAGCAGTCAGTCCATCAGCACTTAGTCTAGGAGCAGTCTGTCAAGCAGCAGTCTGTCAATCAGCAGTCTGTCAAGCAGCGTCTGTCAAGCAGCAGTCAGTCTAGCAGCAGTCAGTCTAGCAGCAGTCTGTCTAGCAGCAGTCTGTCTGTCTAGACATCTAGCAAGAGTCAGTCTAGCAGCAGTCTGTCTAGCAGCAGTCTGTCTAGGAGCATTATGTCTAGCAGCAGTCTAGCAGAAGTCTGTCTAGGAGCAGTCTAGCAGCAGTCTAGCAGCAGTCAGTCAAGCAGCAGTCAGTTTAGCAGCAGTCAGTCTTGCAGCAGTCTGACCGTCTAGACTTCTAGTAGATGTCTGTCTAGCAGCAGTCTGACCATCTAGATGTCTAGTAGCAGTCTGTCTAGCAGCAGTCAGTCTGGCAGCAGTCAGTCAAGCAGTAGTCAGTCTAGCAGCAGTCTGACCGTCTAGACTTCTAGTAGCAGTCTGTCTAGCAGCAGTCTGTCTAGGAACAGTCTAGCAGCAGTCTGTCTTGGAACAGTCTAGCATCAGTCTGTCTAGGAACAGTCTAGCAGCAGTCTGTCTAGGAGCAGTCAATCTAGCAGCAGTCTGTCTAGGAACAGTCTAGCAGCAGTCTGTCTTGGAACAGTCTAGCATCAGTCTGTCTAGGAACAGTCTAGCAGCAGTCTGTCTAGGAGCAGTCTAGCAGCAGTCTGTCTAGGAACAGTCTAGCAGCAGTCTGTCTAGGAACAGTCTAGCAGCAGTCTGTCTAGGAACCATCTAGCAGCAGTCTGTCTAGGAACAGTCTAGCAGCAGTCTGTCTAGGAACAGTCTAGCAGCAGTCTGTCTAGGAGCAGTCAGTCTTGCAGCAGTCAGTCTAGCAGCAGTCAGTCTTGCAGCAGTCAGTCTAGCAGCAGCTGTCTAGGAGCAGTCTGTCTCGGACCAGTCTGTCTGTCGAGACATCTAGCAACAGTCAGTCTAGCTGCAGTCAGTCTAGCAGCAGTCCGTCTAGCAGCAGTCTGTCTAGCAGCAGTCTGTCTAGCAGCAATCTGTCTAGCAGCAGTGTCTGTGATAGTGTAACTACTGCTGCTACTAATACTCTCCACACAAGGACTAGGAGGAGGGAATGGAGGGGTCTGAGGCCCTGGTGAGGGTGGTGGGGTAGGGGAGTGGGGAGGCCACATAGACAGGCTCCTCTTCAGCCATTGACATTACTCTTTGGAGAGAGAGGGAGGGAGGGAGAGAGGCAGAAACAGAGAGACAGATTGAGTCACTCCTCATGACAAGCCATTTCACAAATTTAGGTTGAAACCAATTACCCTCTATGTGTCAGGCCTATGTGCTATCTTTGTAACTCTAACTGAATTGTAATCTTCCGACAGCAGGGGGAGCTGTGGTACAATACAACCACACCAAGCAGTGCTGCCGACGCTCTTCACTATGTACTCTCTGTCTTCTGAGGGAAGTCCACATGTAGTTCCACCATTC
Source organism: Oncorhynchus keta (assembly GCF_023373465.1). NCBI lineage: Eukaryota > Metazoa > Chordata > Actinopteri > Salmoniformes > Salmonidae > Oncorhynchus > Oncorhynchus keta. The sequence continues at coordinate 10,838 of NW_026279932.1, read as the reverse complement.
GGAAGGAAGGAAGGACAGACGGACAGACGGGCAGTCAGGCAGGCAGGCATGTAGGCAGGCATGTAGGCAGGCAGGCAGGCAGGCAGGCAGGCAGGCAGGCAGGCAGGCAGACAGACAGACAGGTAGATAGGCAGGCAGACAGGCAGGTATACAGGCAGACAGACATGCAGACTCACAGTGGCTTGTTGTACTAATCCTGCTCCTCTGCAGGGCTGTGGGGTTGCTCCTCTGCAGTGCTGTAGGATTGCTCCTTAGCCAGGGCTGTGGGGTTGCTCCTCTGCAGGGCTGTGGGGTGGCTCCTTAGCCAGGGCTGTGGGGTTGCTCCTCTGCAGGGCTGTGGGGTTGCTCCTCCGCAGGGCTGTGGGGTTGCTCCTCTGCAGGGCTGTGGGGTTGCTCCTCTGCAGGGCTGTGGGGTTGCTCCTCTGCAGGGCTGTGGGGTTGCTCCTCTGCAGGGCTGTGGGGTTGCTCCTTAGCCAGGGCTGTGGGGTTGCTCCTTAGCCAGGGCTGTGGGGTTGCTTCTTAGCCAGGGCTGTGGGGTTGCTCCTCTGCAGGGCTGTGGGGTTGCTCCTCTGCAGGGCTGTGGGGTTGCTCCTGAGCCAGGGCTGTGGGGTTGCTCCTTAGCCAGGGCTGTGGGGTTGCTTCTTAGCCAGGGCTGTGGGGTTGCTCCTCTGCAGGGCTGTGGGGTTGCTCCTCTGCAGGGCTGTGGGGTGGCTCCTTAGCCAGGGCTGTGGGGTTGCTCCTCTGCAGGGCTGTGGGGTTGCTCCTCCGCAGGGCTGTGGGGTTGCTCCTCTGCAGGGCTGTGGGGTTGCTCCTTAGCCAGGGCTGTGGGGTTGCTCCTCTGCAGGGCTGTGGGGTTGCTCCTCCTCAGGGCTGTGGGGTTGCTCCTCCGCAGGGTTGTGGGGTTGCTCCTCCGCAGGGCTGTGGGGTTGCTCCTCTGCAGGGCTGTGGGGTTGCTCCTCTGCAGGGCTGTGGGGTTGCTCCTCTGCAGGGCTGTGGGGTTGCTCCTCCGCAGGGCTGTGGGGTTGCTCCTCTGCAGGGCTGTGGGGTTGCTCCTTAGCCAGGGCTGTGGGGTTGCTCCTTAGCCAGGGCTGTGGGGTTGCTTCTTAGCCAGGGCTGTGGGGTTGCTCCTTAGCCAGGGCTGTGGGGTTGCTCCTTAGCCAGGGCTGTGGGGTTGCTCCTTAGCCAGGGCTGTGGGGTTGCTCCTTAGCCAGGGCTGTGGGGTTGCTCCTTAGCCAGGGCTGTGGGGTTGCTCCTCCGCAGGGCTGTGGGGTTGCTCCTTAGCCAGGGCTGTGGGGTTGCTCCTCCGCATGGCTGTGGGGTTGCTCCTTAGCCAGGGCTGTGGGGTTGCTCCTCCTCAGGGCTGTGGGGTTGCTCCTTAGCCAGGGCTGTGGGGTTGCTCCTTAGCCAGGGCTGTGGGGTTGCTCCTCCTCAGGGCTGTGGGGTTGCTCCTTAGCCAGGGCTGTGGGGTTGCTCCTCCTCAGGGCTGTGGGGTTGCTCCTCCTCAGGGCTGTGGGGTTGCTCCTCAGCCAGGGCTGTGAAGCATCTCCCCAGGGGCCAGCAGGGGACTGGAGTGGTGACAGGGGACACTACTGGCTCCGGCTCTGAGATCAAAGAGGAACAAAAATGTTCAGCATCTCATTGTGACTCTGGTCCAAGCCAGGACAGCGGAGTCAATCACCACCTTCCGGAGACACCTGAAACCCCACCTCTTCAAGGAATACCTAGGATAGGGTAAGTAAGGGTAAGTAATCCTTCTCACCCCCCCTTCTCCCCCAAAAAAAAGATTTAGATGCAAGTGGCTGTTCCACTGGATGTCATAAGGTGTATGCACCAATTTGTAAGTCGCTCTGGATAAGAGCGTCTGCTAAATGACTTAAATGTATTAAATGTAAATGTATAACTAGGGCCCAGAGTTTCCCCTTATCAGGTCTGGGCCCTAGTCATGGACCACTCAATTACTCATACTATAACTGCAGATAGAATGTGCAGAGTGTGCTTGTGTAACGGAGATACAGAGGCTATGTTATCAGACCAGGGGTTAGCACCAACGGCTCCAACAACAGCACAAGGTGGAAAGAAATAACAAATTCATACATTAAAGGAGGGCAGAAACAAAGACAAGAACATACATTGGCGACAAAACCAACCAATTCAAAATAATACTATTTTACACTGAATGCAGAAAAAATGTTTTAATTGATACAATTAAGACATTGATTGATTGACTGTAAGGTACCTCCTGCGGCGAAGGGTCCTGAGCCTTGGCTGGTGTTACAGGTCTCTCCTGTCCCTCTCTGTCCCAGCATCAGAGCTATGGTTTCTGGGGACACTTGACGAGACCACATACTGTCTAACAGGAACACTGGTTAGGACCACATACTGTCTAACAGGAACACTGGTTAGGACCACATACTGTCTAACAGGAACACTGGTTAGGACCACATACTGTCTAACAGGAACACTGACAGAGACCACATACTGTCGAACAGGAACACTGGTTAAGACCACATACTGTCTAACAGGAACACTGACAGAGACCACATACTGTCGAACAGGAACACTGGTTAAGACCACATACTGTCTAACAGGAACACTGGTTAGGACCACATACTGTCTAACAGGAACACTGACAGAGACCACATACTGTCTAACAGGAACACTGACAGAGACCACATACTGTCTAACAGGAACACTGACAGAGACCACATACTGTCTAACAGGAACACTGGTTAGGACCACATACTGTCTAACAGGAACACTGACAGAGACCACATACTGTCTAACAGGAACACTGGTTAGGACCACATACTGTCTAACAGGAACACTGACAGAGACCACATACTGTCTAACAGGAACACTGACAGAGACCACATACTGCCTAACCCTAACCCTAACCCTAACCCAGGAACACTGACAGAGACCACATACTGTCTAACAGGAACACTGGTTAGGACCACATACTGTCTAACAGGAACACTGGTTAGGACCACATACTGTCTAACAGGAACACTGACAGAGACCACATACTGTCTAACAGGAACACTGGTTAGGACCACATACTGTCTAACAGGAACACTGACAGAGACCACATACTGTCTAACAGGAACACTGACAGAGACCAAATCAAATCAAATCAAATTTTATTTGTCACATACACATGGTTAGCAGATGTTAAATGCGAGTGTAGCGAAATGCTTGTGCTTCTAGTTCCGACAATGCAGTGATAACCAACAAGTAATCTAACTAACAATTCCAAAACTACTGTCTTATACACAGTGTAAGGGGATAAGGAACATGTACATAAGGATATATGAATGAGTGATGGTACAGAGCAGCATACAGTAGATGGTATCGAGTACAGTATATACATATGAGATGAGTGTGTAGACAAAGTAAACAAAGTGGCATAGTTAAAGTGGCTAGTGATACATGTGTTACATAAGGATGCAGTCGATGATGTAGAGTACAGTATATACATATGCATATGAGATGAATAATGTAGGGTAAGTAACATTATATAAGGTAGCATTGTTTAAAGTGGCTAGTGATATATTTACATAATTCCCATCAATTCCCATTATTAAAATGGCTGGAGTTGGGTCAGTGTCAATGACAGTGTGTTGGCAGCAGCCACTCACTGTTAGTGGTGGCTGTTTAACAGTCTGATGGCCTTGAGATAGAAGCTGTTTTTCAGTCTCTCGGTCCCAGCTTTGATGCACCTGTACTGACCTCGCCTTCTGGATGATAGCGGGGTGAACAGGCAGTGGTTCGGGTGGTTGATGTCCTTGATGATCTTTATGGCCTTCCTGTAACAACGGGTGGTGTAGGTGTCCTGGAGGGCAGGTAGTTTGCCCCGGTGATGCGTTGTGCAGTCCTCACTACCCTCTGGAGAGCCTTACGGTTGAGGGCGGAGCAGTTGCCGTACCAGGCGGTGATACAGCCCCGCCAGGATGCTCTCGATTGTGCATCTGTAGAAGTTTGTGAGTGCTTTTGGTGACAAGCCGAATTTCTTCAGCCTCCTGAGGTTGAATAGGCGCTGCTGCGCCTTCTTCACGACGCTGTCAGTGTGAGTGGACCAATTCAGTTTGTCTGTGATGTATGCCGAGGAACTTAAAACTAGCTACCCTCTCCACCACTGTTCCATCGATGTGGATAGGGGTGTTCCTCTGCTGTTTCCTGAAATCCACAATCATCTCCTTAGTTTTGTTGACGTTGAGTGTGAGGTTATTTTCCTGACACCACACTCCGAGGGCCCTCACCTCCTCCCTGTAGGCCGTCTCGTCGTTGTTGGTAATCAAGCCTACCACTGTTGTGTCGTCCGCAAACTTGATGATTGAGTTGGAGGCGTGCGTGGCCACGCAGTCGTGGGTGAACAGGGAGTACAGGAGAGGGCTCAGAACGCACCCTTGTGGGGCCCCCGTGTTGAGGATCAGCGGGGAGGAGATGTTGTTGCCTACCCTCACCACCTGGGGGCGGCCCGTCAGGAAGTCCAGTACCCAGTTGCACAGGGCGGGGTCGAGACCCAGGGTCTCGAGCTTGATGACGAGCTTGGAGGGTACTATGGTGTTGAATGCCGAGCTGTAGTCGATGAACAGCATTCTCACATAGGTATTCCTCTTGTCCAGGTGGGTTAGGGCAGTGTGCAGTGTGGCCGAGATTGCATCGTCTGTGGACCTATTTGGGCGGTAAGCAAATTGGAGTGGGTCTAGGGTGTCAGGTAGGGTGGAGGTGATATGGTCCTTGACTAGTCTCTCAAAGCACTTCATGATGACGGAAGTGAGTGCTACTGGGCGGTAGTCGTTTAGCTCAGTTACCTTAGCTTTCTTGGGAACAGGAACAATGGTGGCCCTCTTGAAGCATGTGGGAACAGCAGACTGGTATAGGGATTGATTGAATATGTCCGTAAACACACCGGCCAGCTGGTCTGCGCATGCTCTGAGGGCGCGGCTGGGGATGCCGTCTGGGCCTGCAGCCTTGCGAGGGTTAACACGTTTAAATGTCTTACTCACCTCGGCTGCAGTGAAGGAGAGACCGCATGTTTCCGTTGCAGGCCGTGTCAGTGGCACTGTATTGTCCTCAAAGCGGGCAAAAAGTTATTTAGTCTGCCTGGGAGCAAGACATCCTGGTCCGTGACTGGGCTGGATTTCATCTTGTAGTCCGTGATTGACTGTAGACCCTGCCACATGCCTCTTGTGTCTGAGCCATTGAATTGAGATTCCACTTTGTCTCTGTACTGACGCTTAGCTTGTTTAATAGCCTTGCGGAGGAATAGCTGCACTGTTTGTATTCAGTCATGTTGCCAGACACCTTGCCCTGATTAAAAGCAGTGGTTCGCGCTTTCAGTTTCACGCGAATGCTGCCATCAATCCACGGTTTCTGGTTAGGGAATGTTTTTATCGTTGCTATGGGAACGACATCTTCGACGCACGTTCTAATGAACTCGCACACCGAATCACACCGAATCACACCGACCACATACTGTCTAACAGGAACACTGGTTAGGACCACATACTGTCTAACAGGAACACTGGTTAGGACCACATACTGTCTAACAGTAACACTGGTTAGGACCACATACTGTCTAACAGGAACACTGACAGAGACCACATACTGTCTAACAGGAACACTGGTTAGGACCACATACTGTCTAACAGGAACACTGACAGAGACCACATACTGTCTAACAGGAACACTGGTTAGGACCACATACTGTCTAACAGGAACACTGGTTAGGACCACATACTGTCTAACAGGAACACTGGTTAGGATCACATACTGTCTAACAGGAACACTGGTTAGGACCACATACTGTCTGACAGGAACACTGGTTAGGACCACATACTGTCTAACAGGAACACTGGTTAGGACCACATACTGTCTAACAGGAACACTGGTTAGAACCACATACTGTCTAACAGGAACACTGGTTAGGACCACATACTGTCTAACAGGAACACTGACAGAGACCACATACTGTCTAACAGGAACACTGACAGAGACCACATACTGTCTAACAGGAACACTGGTTAGGACCACATACTGTCTAACAGGAACACTGGTTAAGACCACATACTGTCTAACAGGAACACTGGTTAGGACCACATACTGTCTAACAGGAACACTGACAGAGACCACATACTGTCTAACAGGAACACTGGTTAGGACCACATACTGTCTATCAGGAACACTGACAGAGACCACATACTGTCTAACAGGAACACTGACAGAGACCACATACTGTCTAACAGGAACACTGGTTAGGACCACATACTGTCTAACAGGAACACTGGTTAGGACCACATACTGTCTAACAGGAACACTGGTTCGGACCACATACTGTCTAACAGGAACACTGACAGAGACCACATACTGTCTAACAGGAACACTGGTTAGGACCACATACTGTCTAACAGGAACACTGGTTAGGACCACATACTGTCTAACAGGAACACTGGTTAGGACCACATACTGTCTAACAGGAACACTGGTTAGGACCACATACTGTCTAACAGGAACACTGACAGAGACCACATACTGTCTAACAGGAACACTGGTTAGGACCACATACTGTCTAACAGGAACACTGGTTAGGACCACATACTGTCTAACAGGAACACTGGTTAGGACCACATACTGTCTAACAGGAACACTGACAGAGACCACATACTGTCTAACAGGAACACTGGTTAGGACCACATACTGTCTAACAGGAACACTGGTTAGGACCACATACTGTCTAACAGGAACACTGACAGAGACCACATACTGTCTAACAGGAACACTGACAGAGACCACATACTGTCTAACAGGAACACTGGTAAGGAACACATACTGTCTAACAGGAACACTGACAGAGACCACATACTGTCTAACAGGAACACTGACAGAGACCACATACTGTCTAACAGGAACACTGACAGAGACCACATACTGTCTAACAGGAACACTGGTTAGGACCACATACTGTCTAACAGGAACACTGGTTAGGACCACATACTGTCTAACAGGAACACTGACAGAGACCACATACTGTCTAACAGGAACACTGGTTAAGACCACATACTGTCTAACAGGAACACTGGTTAGGACCACATACTGTCTAACAGGAACACTGACAGAGACCACATACTGTCTAACAGGAACACTGGTTAAGACCACATACTGTCTAACAGGAACACTGGTTAGGACCACATACTGTCTAACAGGAACACTGGTTAAGACCACATACTGTCTAACAGGAACACTGGTTAGGACCACATACTGTCTAACAGGAACACTGACAGAGACCACATACTGTCTAACAGGAACACTGGTTAAGACCACATACTGTCTAACAGGAACACTGGTTAGGACCACATACTGTCTAACAGGAACACTGGTTAGGACCACATACTGTCTAACAGGAACACTGGTTAGGACCACATACTGTCTAACAGGAACACTGGTTAGGACCACATACTGTCTAACAGGAACACTGGTTAAGACCACATACTGTCTAACAGGAACACTGGTTAAGACCACATACTGTCTAACAGGAACACTGACAGAGACCACATACTGTCTAACAGGAACACTGACAGAGACCACATACTGTCTAACAGGAACATTGGTTAGGACCACATACTGTCTAACAGGAACACTGACAGAGACCACATACTGTCTAACAGGAACACTGGTTAGGACCACATACTGTCTAACAGGAACACTGGTTAGGACCACATACTGTCTAACAGGAACACTGGTTAGGACCACATACTGTCTAACAGGAACACTGGTTAGGACCACATACTGTCTAACAGGAACACTGGTTAGGACCACATACTGTCTAACAGGAACACTGACAGAGACCACATACTGTCTAACAGGAACACTGGTTAGGACCACATACTGTCTAACAGGAACACTGACAGAGACCACATACTGTCTAACAGGAACACTGGTTAAGACCACATACTGTCTAACAGGAACACTGGTTATGACCACATACTGTCTAACAGGAACACTGACAGAGACCACATACTGTCTAACAGGAACACTGGTTAGGACCACATACTGTCTAACAGGAACACTGGTTAGGACCACATACTGTCTAACAGGAACACTGGTTAGGACCACATACTGTCTAACAGGAACACTGGTTAGGACCACATACTGTCTAACAGGAACACTGGTTAGGACCACATACTGTCTAACAGGAACACTGGTTAGGACCACATACTGTCTAACAGGAACACTGGTTAGGACCACATACTGTCTAACAGGAACACTGACAGAGACCACATACTGTCTAACAGGAACACTGGTTAGGACCACATACTGTCTAACAGGAACACTGGTTAAGACCACATACTGTCTAACAGAGACCACATACTGTCTAACAGGAACACTGACAGAGACCACATACTGTCTAACAGGAACACTGACAGAGACCACATACTGTCTAACAGGAACACTGACAGAGACCACATACTGTCTAACAGGAACACTGGTTAGGACCACATACTGTCTAACAGGAACACTGGTTAGGACCACATACTGTCTAACAGGAACACTGGTTAGGACCACATACTGTCTAACAGGAACACTGGTTAGGACCACATACTGTCTAACAGGAACACTGGTTAGGACCACATACTGTCTAACAGGAACACTGGTTAGGACCACATACTGTCTAACAGGAACACTGGTTAGGACCACATACTGTCTAACAGGAACACTGACAGAGACCACATACTGTCTAACAGGAACACTGGTTAGGACCACATACTGTCTAACAGGAACACTGGTTAGGACCACATACTGTCTAACAGGAACACTGGTTAGGACCACATACTGTCTAACAGGAACACTGGTTAGGACCACATACTGTCTAACAGGAACACTGGTTAGGACCACATACTGTCTAACAGGAACACTGGTTAGACCACATACTGTCTAACAGGAACACTGGTTAGGACCACATACTGTCTAACAGGAACACTGGTTAGGACCACATACTGTCTAACAGGAACACTGGTTATGACCACATACTGTCTAACAGGAACACTGACAGAGACCACATACTGTCTAACAGGAACACTGACAGAGACCACATACTGTCTAACAGGAACACTGGTTAGGACCACATACTGTCTAACAGGAACACTGGTTAGGACCAGGGAACACTGACAGAGACCACATACTGTCTAACAGGAACACTGGTTAAGACCACATACTGTCTAACAGGAACACTGGTAAGGAACACATACTGTCTAACAGGAACACTGGTTAGGACCACATACTGTCTAACAGGAACACTGACAGAGACCACATACTGTCTAACAGGAACACTGGTTAGGACCACATACTGTCTAACAGGAACACTGGTTAGGACCACATACTGTCTAACAGGAACACTGACAGAGACCACATACTGTCTAACAGGAACACTGACAGAGACCACATACTGTCTAACAGGAACACTGGTTAGGACCACATACTGTCTAACAGGAACACTGGTTAGGACCACATACTGTCTAACAGGAACACTGACAGAGACCACATACTGTCTAACAGGAACACTGGTTAAGACCACATACTGTCTAACAGGAACACTGACAGAGACCACATACTGTCTAACAGGAACACTGGTTAGGACCACATACTGTCTAACAGGAAACACTGGTTAGGACCACATACTGTCTAACAGGAACACTGGTTAAGACCACATACTGTCTAACAGGAACACTGACAGAGACCACATACTGGGAACACTGGTTAGGACCACATACTGTCTAACAGGAACACTGGAACACTGGTTAACAGGAACACATACTGTCTAACAGGAACACTGACAGAGACCACATACTGTCTAACAGGAACACTGGTTAAGAACACTGGTTAGGGGACCACATACTGTCTAACAGGAACACTGACAGAGACCACATACTGTCTAACAGGAACACTGGTTAGGGAACACATACTGTCTAACAGGAACACTGGTTAGGGACCACATACTGTCTAACAGAACACTGACAGAGACCACACTGTCTAACAGGAACACTGGTTAGGACCACATACTGTCTAACAGGAACACTGACAGAGACCACATACTGTCTAACAGGAACACTGGTTAGACCACATACTGTCTAACAGGAACACTGACAGAGACCACATACTGTCTAACAGGAACACTGGTTAAGACCACATACTGTCTAACACCAGAGACAGAAACACTGGTTAGGACCACATACTGTCTAACAGGAACACTGACAGAGACCACATACTGTCTAACAGGAACACTGGTTAGACCACATACTGTCTAACAGGAACAAAGACAGAAACACTGGTTAGGACCACATACTGTCTAACAGGAAACACTGACAGAGACCACATACTGTCTAACAGGAACACTGGTTATGACCACATACTGCTCCAACAGGAACACTGACAGAGACTCACATACTGCTCTAACAGGAACACTGGTTAGACCACATACTGTCTAACAGGAACACTGGTTAGAGACCACATACTGTCTAACAGGAACACTGGTTAGACCACATACTGCTAACAGGAACACTGACAGAGACCACATACTGTCTAACAGGAACACTGGTTAGGGACCACATACTGTCTAACAGGAACACTGACAGAGACCACATACTGTCTAACAGGAACACTGGTTAGGACCACATACTGTCTAACAGGAACACTGGTTAGGGACCACGTACTGTCTAACAGGAACACTGGTTTGGACCATACTGTCTCACAGGAACACTGGTTAGGACCACATACTGTCTAACAGGAACACTGGTTAGGACCACATACTGTCTCACAGGAACACTGACAGAGACCACATA